>NC_139169.1:70083632-70134587 GCF_965202585.1 Thalia democratica | reverse complement strand
GTTTTTAAAAAGGTATCTGATAAGTGAAGTGTGTTGTGCATCTTTAACTTAAGTAGCTTGTCAACATAAAGTACTATCTCTTCAGTTTTGATAAAAACCACTTTTCTTTAACAAGTTTGATTTCAACTGTGTATGGTTAAACAAATCAGTAATATTTTTTTAAGAATTTAAATTCTTTAAATTTTTCTTTTTTTGATGAAGAGTTTATATTTAGATGGAAAAACTTAATAAAAATTATTTAGATAACTTGCTGTGCTAAAAGTTTTCTTTTACATTTTATAGCTATTCAAACTTTACAGTTCAAAAACCATTTAGTTTTTTTTTTTTTTGTATTTTTCCTTCATTTGCATGAGCGAGTGACATGTGTTTAATTTCTAAATTAACATAATTAGAAACGCATAAAAAATTCAACGTACACACGTCAGAAAGTAGCTTCAGAAAGTAGCTTCAGAAAGCTTTCCGGTATTTACAATAATATAAACAAATATTAAATTTTTCAATAAAAGAAATTCAGTTTTTACTTACAATTCCCTGTTGTAGATGATTGCGTATTTTGTTGTAAATTTTTAATGAAACTTATGCTTATCAGTATAAATGTAAACAACTACTAAAGAAAAAATAATTATAAAGTTCAAACTCTTTTTAAGTTTTTTATAACTAAAATTATTTTTTAAAACAAATTTAGGTTAATTGCTTTAATAACATTGCTCCGACTGTTAACCTTATTTATTAAATGTTTATTTAATCAATAACAAAAGTGAATTAACAAAACACGAAAACGAAATGCTAAAAACAATTGGTCTAAGGATCAGATGTAAAAAAAAACTTTTCGGTCATCAAGGCGTGCACCACAAACACACAGTATAACCATTTTCTAAAAACAATAAAATAACAATACGTTGTTAATCATTAAACTGAAAAGAATGAATTAATAAAAAAACTTTATACTTTTTTCAAGGTAGTGTCTAAATAAATTCTTATAGAAACACCTGTCTAAAATCGATTAAAAAACTACTGCCCATTAATAAAAAGCGCTTTGTAATAAACAAGAGCGTTGAGGCTGGTTGTGTGTGAGATAAGTTTTTGAGCCTCAAATCCACATCACACAATATGAAATCCGAATTTTTTCAATACAGTGACGTCATAACCAAAAGCAGATTATTACGTAACATAATAGTTTGTTGCATGTCTCTGTAAATCAATAACTAAGTGTTTATCAAGGAAAGAAAATAACTGTATCGATTGTAAAACTATCAATCAACTATTCATTGCGCAGTCGATTGAACCAATTTAAAGTTTTATGAGTTTTGATTAGCCAAAAGGTTGGTTTTTTAATACTTAAAAGCGGAGAGAGTCATCGTTTAAAAAGTAATGTAATACGAAAAACAGTAGAATAAATTATGTATATTTGAAAATTATTAAACAAATCTTTTTAAAATTTCTATAACTATTTTTAGAAAGATGCGTCCAACTCAAACGACGAACGAAACGCAACAAACCAAAATATTAACGATCCAGGACAATTTTCTAACCAGTCCACAGACAACAACGTGGACCAATCAAGTTACCAGCATCGACAGCAACCAGCTTGGAAGGCGCTGAGTGATTTCGCATTGCAAAGCGAAATTGAAAAACCCCCGTTTCAGCAACTAGTAAGTTATTGTTGAAAAATTTCTTAAACATAAAATTAGTTAAAATACTCTTAAGTAACTAAAAACTTTTGTGTTATTAGTTTAAGTTTATAACTAGCTGTCTAAGTAAATGTAATGTAAATTTGTTATACTTTCATACTATATGGTTAAAATTAGTTTTTATCTAAAATAATGAACTGTTTTATGTAGTTGAAAATGTCTCAGTTTTTGTTTATCTTGTTTTAACTGTCTATTTACGTTTTGAAAAAAGTTTTATCTTCATTGAGATATTTGTACAATTTAGTTTTGATTTGTTAATTCATCTTACTTATGTTACTTATTATGTTTATTATTATGTTATTTACAATGTTACTTATTAACAAATTACTATTTGAATTTTATCACCTCCATTTGTTTTTTAGGTGACTAACTTCTCGGACCAGACTCCCTCTTCGATTTCTGATTTTTCGGAGGTTCACAGCATCCCCTCCGTATCCTCCCACAGCTACGATATCTCAACATTCTCCTGCACCACTCCCCTCCATAACGATTCCTCAAAAACCATTTGCAGCTAACTGTGACGTCATAATATTGAAGATAAGCGGTGCGGGCACTGCATTTTTTATTTAATTTACTTTGATTTATTCTTTTTGTTGGTCTTTTTTACTTATGGCTTTTTATTCGACAGCTTTTGGCGCTCATATAAAAATAGCCTGATTTATTTTTTCAAGTTGAGTAGAATATAACTTTATTCATAAAAAAAGACTAATTAGTTTAAATTATACATATTAGTTTATTTATTGAATTAAACTTACTCAATAATAAAAGTAGAAATAAATATATTAAAATCAATCAGTTAAACAAATCATTATTCAACTGATTGGCCATAAATTTGAATCTAAACTTATACAACATTTTGTGCTTTAATTCAAAATATTTATGCAGCTAATTCTGTTGTCGCTTATTTACATTACCGTTTGGTTAAATTTTTATGAGTTTTTGTTAATTAACTAATGTTTAACTTTTGTTATGAAACTTATTTAAAAACAATCACTTTAACAACTTCAAAATAATAAATTATATAATTTAATAAATTCTTAAGCTTTATTACATCGAAAAACTATATGAAAATTTTCGTCAAAAACATTTTTTTTTTCTATTTTTATATATTTCCTACGTCTTTTCAAATATTATTGGTTTATCAATCAGTATAATCTTTAAAAATTTGGTCAATGATTTATTTAGAATTAGCTTTTTATCGTAAAGTTTGAACCATATAGGTTATAACTAATAATTTTGAAATGCAGTAAAAATAAACATCTAAAAACAAAAATGATACAGTACGTTTTTATCACGCCTGTTATATATTTTTAAATACACTACACAAAACATATAAGTTTTGAAAAAAAAAAAAAAAAAGAACTTATACTTCAGATAAAGTAAAAAAGATTCAAAGGGTGCCGCTATGAAACATTGTTACTTCTTTTTCCGCCTATATATAATCAAATTATATATCTCTATAAAGACTCCGACCTAGCACACAGGTGCATTGTGAAGCAACATAATTAATGACATTATATTGATTTATAACATGTGATTACTGGAGTGGAAAGATTTTTATTTGTTTACCGTTGAATTTTAAGTGAAATGTAAAAAAAAATCCTGGTTTATATACTGCAGCTGGTTTTTTAGGTAAAGGTAGAATTAAAGATCTATTTTTGTTGACAATAAATTAATTTTTAAAATTTCGACCTTAAATATTTTCAAGTAATGTTTTTAATGAGTAGCATCAAACAGTCTAAAGATATGTGATTTTACTTAAGCGTTCTAAAGAAGTTTTTTAGCATAATATCAATAAAAGTAAAATTTTAACGACTATTGTTAACAAGAAGCTTATAAATATTTTTTATAACGTTTATTGAAAATTGTGTTGTTGTTTTCCGCAACAAATTGAATTTGAACAATTTTTCCTATACTTTTTACAAAAATTATAGTGTTTAAACTAAAATAGCTTGAATAAAGTAAATTAGACTTATCATACTTTTTATAAGCTAAATATTTTTTAAGAATTTTTTTATATATTAACGTGTTCAGTTCAGTGTGTTAAATATTGTTCATTAAAACGTTTGAAAGTTTTGATCGTTACACTTACAATAGATGTTGATAGAGATTTAGACGTTTTAGGATCAGTATTCATGATTTAATTTAAGAAAATTTTAGTAACTGAAATTTTTTAGTCGTTAGTAGGAAACTTTTCTTAACTATTTATTCAAACGCTTACGATTGGCGTTCGAACAATTAAAGATCCAAGGAGTTATGATTTAAACTTTTCTACGCTATAACAGCTCTGTGTGTGAAAATAAAAGGGCTACGGGCAAAACATTACACCCCACAGACTTTGTTGTTTAAATACGCGTTAAAATGACGGCTTAAACTCAATCAAGCGTTGAAATATGTTGTGACGTAACAATCGAAAAGGCGGTTAGGTAACACTCGAGGAATCCAACGGTGAAAACAACGTGTAATAAGACCCTGAACAGCTGAAAAGGTTTTGTTGAGGTTAAAATTGATAAATTCTCACGTTTGATTGGAGCGTTTTATGTATCAATGAGACACCTGACTTGAAAAGTTAACTATTGATTTTATTGATTTGCACAGGAGTGGCAAAATTTTGCTGTTCAATACAGTTTGTATGAGCATTAGATACTCACCAAGTAAAATGGTGTATACTAAAAACAAGACTATTTAGTAAAAAATAGGCTACAAAATATAAAGCAAAATAGTTAAAGTTAAGCTTTACGAAATAGATACGACAGTTTAAAAAATCAATAAAACAAAGTATTTGTGTTGAAAAATAAGCATTAATTACTAAAACAGTTATTAATTTTTATACATTATTGAAGCCTTAAAATTGTCACACAGTTACACTATAACATTTAACCAATTTTAGATAGCTTGCAAAACAAGTATTTGTTTTAAAATAGTTTCTAACCGATATTTATTTTAACTTGAGCTTTCAACTAAAGTAGAAATAAGAAAGTATTTGTGAGAAATTTAGTCACTTTATAAATTATAAAGCTTTGCTACAAAAAACACATAATGTAAGTAGGGAAAAATTAAGTTTGTTTATTTATTCAGACATTGAGCTGTGTGATTCGATTAATCAAGATGTGCAACTTCCTTTGAAATCACAAGTTGAAACTCTTATATCTCATAGTTTGAGAATCTTCCTTGTGTTGTGTTAAGTTCATAATTTATTGACAAAATTTGCAATTAAATTCAGGAGATGTGGTCACAGCTGATAGTCTGCAAAGGCATAAAATTTTCTTTGTTTTATGATTTGTTGTTTGTCGATACTTTCTGTGTTTTTTAAATAATCTCACAAATCGAAAAAGTTTAGAAGTTCTTCACAAAAATAAATTGATAATTTTGGCGGCAAAAAAAAATTGTCGTTTTATTGATACAATACACTACTGACAACTTAACACTTTAAAACATTATTTTATTTGAGGTATATATCATTTTTCGTTGTTATATTTCTGATGTTTTCTTTCAAAGTTTAACCTGTGTTTATAACACCAATTTAACATTTTGCTTTGGTTTAACGCTTCGTTGTATCAGTAGTAAGCTTTTACTACATTGAAAAAAATATATGTATGCTGCTTCAATATATACTTGTTCAAAGTATACTTTGGATTTTGCTAATACGCTTATGTTTAAAAGATTTTAATTTGAAAACTGATTGAACTAATAACAATGCAATTTTTAATGTCATTAGGTTTTTTGTTGCCGACATAACAGTTTAATTACGAAACACAAGTAAAAATAAGCCTTAAAAGTTCGAAATTAATCAATGCTTTTGTAGTAATTGTATTAAGCACAACATAATTGAAATATATTTTATTAGGAAACAAAGAAAGTGTTAGAAAAATGATTTTTTAGCATTCTTAAAAGTGTTTAACCTTTAAAATTTAAAAAAAAATATGACACTACCAGGGCAACTAAAATATATTTAATCTAGCAGAATTACTTTTAGTTTCACAATAATAAAATTAGTTAAGTTCTAAAACATAAAAAGTTTTTGACTAAACACCGTATCTTAAAACCCAATTCATTTTAAATGTAAAACAATTAATAAGTATGTTAGTAAATCAAATTTAATTTTTTTTTTTATGTTAATTTGTAACGTAATAACGCATAACATACGCTAAGTATTTTTAAAAATAATGTGTTATTATATATAAAGTTCATTAAGTTAGAAAAAAACCTCAAAACTTAGTCTGTATGCAAAGTTTTATAAATACAATATGTTTAGCTTATTTCAAAAACAGAACTTGAAAGATGTGTTTAAAAAACAATGGAAGATAAACGTTTTATGATAAGTCACATAAAAGTTTGTTTTAAAAACAAATGTTTTGTTTTAGTCTTCAAAATAAAAGCAGTGGCAGTGCAAAAACGACATACAGATCAAAAGAAGTTTGCAGTATTGATATTAATGATGAGTTGGCAAGTTAACATACGAATCGGACATTTTAGTTACATTTTACACGTGTTTTCATTCAAACGTCCTGTCCATCAAACATCAATCAATTTTACGGATCGTGAACGAATATAGAAAGCTATTACGTCATCGAGTGCAGAATTTCTGTTTTTTGAGCAAAAACATTTGTTTTGCTGTTTATTTTTCTGCTTTGTACTAAAACTTCTTTAACATTGAATTTTTCCGTCGATTTTGTTTTATTTTATTAAAGAATTTAGAAGAATTTATGTCAAGAAATAGCCACATGTCTCGATTTAAGTTGTATTAACGCTGATTAATGTAAAGATTTATATTTTTAGTTAAAAGTAGTTGGAGAAATATAACATTACTCTTCAATTTATCATGTATTTAAATACTTTTTAAATTTTTTTTTTTACTTTTAAATATTACTATGAAAACAATCCAGTGATGAAAGCGTTTAAATAAATAATTAAATTTAATATTTTTATATATTTTATAAAGGGTTAATAGTGTCAATAAAAAAATGCAAATATAAGCTAACGACCGCTTTTATAACTAATTGTATAAATGTTTTATTGCAGTGATAGAAACGCAAGCAAACTAAATTATATTTGCATCAATAAAACATAAATGCTGTCGCTCAAAAATTTATAGCGGATATTTG
Source organism: Thalia democratica (assembly GCF_965202585.1). Taxonomy (NCBI): domain Eukaryota; kingdom Metazoa; phylum Chordata; class Thaliacea; order Salpida; family Salpidae; genus Thalia; species Thalia democratica. The sequence goes on along the minus strand of NC_139169.1, from coordinate 70,127,791 downwards.
CACATAATAAAGTTCAACTTATTCTCATCAAATCATTATGTCGAATCATTATAGTTCGATTAAAGTCGTTATTTTAAAATTTTTCAAAATGACTAAAACTTGTTTTTCTTAACTTACAAAATCTTACTAATTTTATTAATGTTTAATTGGTTTGCTGTAACTGTAATAAAGATTAACGTAAACATTTGCTTAAAGACAAAAGTAAATAAAGTCAAAAAATCTTTCAAATACTATTAGTGTTCTAAAACTAATAAAAGTTAAGTTGTATCGATCAACCTATTTCATATGAAGAAAAGCTGCTTTGTTTATTTTATAATTTAAACGTAAGCTTTGTTTAATTTTAATTTAAAAAGATATTTTAATAATCGAGTTAATGCTTATATCAGCACTTACAACTTAGTTTTTTTTAATAAAAACATTTTCAAAAATTCATTACTTTAAAATTTTATTATTAAAATCAAAAACAGGCTTTTATTTAAACTTATTTTTGTCTCCCTTTACTTTTTGTTTTAGTGAAACATTAATAAAATTATTAATACACACATCTAACAAGCACACTTAAAAACCTTTAACGCTACAGCATTTTGAGAATAATTTCTTGTTAATTTTTAATTAGAAAACTAAAAATATGACAAATTTAATGCTTTCTTTATTTAGAAATTTAAATAAAAACCATAAAAAAAATCATTGCTTAAAACGTAATCAACAATCAAATCTTAATACTGTCGATCAGATTTCCACGCACGTAATTACACTAAACCTGCTTTGTTTCTTACATCGCCTTTTTATACCCAACTTAGAATGCAACAATTAAACTATCGAGCGGATGGTTGCTAACAGCAACGCATGATTGCACACCGATACCGCTTAGCTTGAATCGCATTTCGGAGTTATTCTATTTTTAAGCGTGTGACTTGACACCACCACCAGTTTCGCATCATCTAGGCAAGTTTTAAACATATCCTCTGTTTTGTTTTAGAAATCTAATATAAAAAAACTACCTATTTATCTGATATTTAACACAGCAAATGAAAGTGCTGTATGTAAAATATTTTTGGTTTACATTTAACAAATAAAACAATCGAATTAATCAAACTTACGTTTAGCCAGTCAAGTATTATATTTGCAGTGTTTCAAGCTTTAACTGAAATCATTTTTATATCTTCTAATCACACTAATCTTTGACAGGAAGGAATGATTAATTACAACTTAGAAATCTATTTAAAGATTACAGATAGGAAATTTGCATACGAAGACTGCATTAAAGATTGAGCATGTGTTGTTAATCTAATTAGCTGTATTGTGTTAACTAGCGTGTGAATGAGTCACATCGGCTTGCTAACAACTACAGATAAATATAGAAAGATTTATAAGTAAATGCATACAAAATTGTATAGATATCTATGAGTTTAAAGCAATTTCGATAATGTATTTTTTTTTAAGTTTACTAAAGTTTAAATATGCATATGTAATACAAAACTATTTAAAAAGGTAGATTAAAGTTTTTGACAAAGAAATTAGAAAAAAAGTCTCTGTTTACGGCATATTAATTACACTTTTAAAAAACAACTTATTGAAAAAAATATTGACACGAAAATACCGTTTAATCAGGTGATATTTATTGAAAAGCGATAAAAAACCACATGGTATGAAAGAATTATTTCGAAGTTTAAGGTATACAGTATGTGGTAGTTATATCTGTGTGATTTTTGTTATTTTGTAGTGTAAAAAAACAGGAAGTATCTTATGAGGTTTTTGTGTTTATATAAGTTAATCTCCATACTACTTTAAAACATAAAAAAAAGTTTGTTAAAACTTTTTTTAATGTTTTAGTTATTTTTCTTTTAATTTTTAAATTTGGAATTTAATTTACAGTTTGATATTTTTGGTTGACACATACTTTTAAAAGCAAATTATTCTTGTGTTGTGTCAATAGTTAACAATGCATTTGTTTCTGTAACTTGGTTCTGCCGTGAGAAAACATAAAATAAAAATTACTTAAGTTTTAAAGAAACGTTTTTATCTACGGTATACAACGACATGATATGTTATTTTTTACAACTCTTGTAGTTTAACTTAAAAATCCTAGTAGCCAAAACTTAAAGCTCTAGTGCATCCATTCAAGTAGTAATAAATTTAAAATTACATTTACATAAACTCCACTAATATAATAAAACAGTGAAATTATTAGTCAAACAAAACGAGGCTTGTTACGATCTTTCAAATAAAAGTCGTCCGTTATTTCAATAAGCGGCAGTTTTAAGATAATTTTTACTGATTTTAAGTGAAGAACAATATCTGCAATAAAACAGTACAGAGGTAGCTTGATTCAAACAAAAAAATTTGAAAATTTCTGATTGTTTTAAGAACTAAATAGTAGTTATTACAAAACACATGTAATTAGAAGACTTATTTTTTGCGCAGTTACTATAATAAAAAAGCAGTTAGGTTTTTTGTGAAAAAATTATATATTTTTTTTTTAGAATTAGGGTTTTGATGATATGGCAAAACTGCAAACCTTAAAAGCTTCTTGCTCAACTTTTTCATACATGTTACCTTACATAAACAGCGTTAAAAAATATTTGTTCTTGAAAGATAGTGAACACCTCGTACTAATAAAATATAATAAAAACATGATCTAACAGTATTTTTTATATTGTTTTAACTACTTAGAAAAGAGTTACAAATTGTTGAAATAAGAAGCTTTCATAGTTACAAGTTTTTTATTAAGTTTATCAAAGTAAAATGTGATAAAAATATTTAATTTTGTACTGTATAAACTATCTTGTATTCATCCCAAAGTTGTTTTTATATTCAAGTCAAGTTTCTTATCGCTTCTTTTTCATTAAAACCACAAATTCTTTTGTTGTTTTCTAACTATGACGCCGTCTTAAATCCTCTCAAGTATACTTTTTGAAAAATGGAAAATTAATCTTCTAACCCAAGACAAGATGGATAATAATTTTTTTTAAGTATTTTAGTGACTTGTTGCTATATAAACGATAGCTATTGGTTGCTGGTAGCAAATCTTTTAAACCAGCTTCTGATGGCAGGAAACCATCTAACTTCAACTTTTTTTAATCTTAACTTTTAAGTTTATATTAAGCTTCTATTAACTATAAAATAAAAAAGAAGAAAGTTAAGTGTACATAGCTTTCAACAAAAAAATCGGCAAAAGTCTGCAGAGCAGAAGCCTGGACTCTGGTATACCGTGAGACAAGCTCAAGTTTACAAGTGGTCTGATGATCGACCCTTTCGTAAACTTGAGCTTGTCTCACTTTAGAAACTACTTGGATTAAGTCATTTTTATACACTTTAAGAACAATACAAAACTACAAACATGAACTTTTCAATTTTGAAATGTTGAGTGAAAAAACCTGATTGCTTAAGGTTTTGATTTTCTTGTTTTGCAAAAAAAAAAGATTTATAATACAATTTTTTAAGTTGATTTCACTCGTTTACCTAATAAACTGTAAGTCAAATTAACTAAATTGTCCGATAAATAAATCAATTCGTGCGGATAAATTGCAGTGTTTTATATATGTTTTGTATTGACAACACTATAGAAACAACTAAAAAACACTTTTATTTTACTTTTAATAAAAATGAAATTAAATTAATTAATGTTTCTTAAACAACAAGCTTCATTAAACAAATTTTCTACTTTAAAAAAATTCGTTCCATTCAATTAAAAAGACTTTAGTTGTTCATTTACCGAAGTTTATGAACATTCCATTTAACTGCTGAATTTTATTTTTATTATAGACAAAGTATTTACAACACAAAAATAAAAATATTTTACTTTTCAATTTCTATATCTTTTACGGCGTTTTTTTTTTTGATCGTTTAACACTAAGTAGTTACTTTTAGTTTAATTTTTTTAAAAACATACAAGTTTAACGGCTTAAGAGAAAAAGGAATACTTATGCTATAAAAATGTAAGAATTAAGCTAACTATTTTATTGGATTTTAAATAAGTTACAAAATATGTTTACAATAATTAAAAACAACTGCAACTAAATCATATTCAACGACGCTTAAACATACAAATAAATTCAGTTTTACATTGTCTATAAAGATTTACTTTAAAAAGATATATATTTCAAAAATCAGATTTATCTCATTATAAACAATATTCAATAATGATGCGATAAAACAACTAAAAATTTAAATTAGGGCATTTACTTTTTTTTAACGTCTCAATACTCACTCAAAATTTTCCGCAAATAAAACAGTTGCGTGAGAAAAAAGTTAATGTTTTGTTATGTTTCTCTGTGAACAGCCTTATCAATTTTTCTTGACCTTAAATAAGAAACATTTTATTTATTTTATTTGATTGCTGATGGCAAATACAACAATGTCTAAAAACTTTGACTTACTAAATAAAATTTAACAAAAAAAACTTTTCTGGAAACAAGTATGGCTAACATTACATACTTTTATAAACTTGATGTAAAATATTTAGTGACGAATGAAAGTTAAATAAAAAAGTTCCTTTCAAATGCAAGTAAAATTTCAGTCTTAAAATATAACATTCACAATTCAAGTTAATACCGTTTTAGATTTTCTTTTTGAAATTAGCAGTTTAATATCTTAAAGCTCACCCTACATGATTCGTAAACGATGATGTAATAGAACTTTTAAACAGTATTCTCCAACAAAAGATCAGCTCAAACCGCTATTGTGACGTAAAAACAGAACAGGAACCTTAACTGTGCTCAGTGAATGTGTCAATCATAAACAATGCCGGTTGTTGCTAGGCAACCTCGCTACAAATTGGGGAGGAGCAATTAAAAAGATCCGATCTCACACACGAACCTGACGTCGGCCGACAAGCAACTTGCGACGTCGAATTGAGGCTTGTCTCTGTCTCAATTGCCCCTTGCCGACCTTTGGTAGACTATACAAGTTGTTGTGCTGCACGTAATTAAGTAGAAAATTTTATATATATACATATACAACTCGGAAACTGTTGCTGAAAGTAATTTATAAATTGCATAAGTTAATTAAAAATTCACATCAGCTTGTAGCGCTGCAAGCAACGCCGACGAGTATCAAAATATCTCTTAGTTGCTCACTTTGTGACGTCATAATCGACACCGACGAGGGCTCGGTGACATGAGCAATAAAATGTCTATATTTAACTAATTACAGTCGAATATAGATTGTCAGAAAAAGTCTGAACTGATTCAACTGCTTGAGTACTCACTACATTGTCAATCAATTTGTGTAAAGCTAGTTGATTACTAGTATAAAACATTAGATTATTTATAAGCTACTGCTTCATTGTCGCTGATGGTATGAAGCTAATATATCAGTTAACACGATTACGATATAAAGTATAAAACGTATGTAGTTGAAATTACAGGATGTATAAACATGCTATAAGACAGTAAAACACAATAAAGTATCTTTTTGAAATGCATACAACTAGAAACATCATTGTGTCAAACGGTTATGGTTACTAAGTACTTGATAGTTTTCTTAAAAGTATTTTTTGTTTCAATTTTGTGTACTTTATTACAAACTGTTCTAAATACATAATTTGTCATTTGCTTTACAACATTTAAAACAACCAATATGTGATTTTTGATTTTCTAATAAGCTGGCCGCCATCAAGAGTTAAAATGACGTCACTGCTAAATGACATAATGTCTGTTCGAGGTCGTAAGTTCAAGTTTGCGACGTTTTTTTCAGAAGCTAGATTTGTAGTTATGTAACCAATACGTAAATTTTAAAATACGAGAAAGACTTTATATTTTTTCAAGTCAACAAAAATAGAATGGTAGTTTTTAGAAATAATAGTGTTTCTTTTTAGTTTAAAATGGAAATGGATTCGTTTACTAGTTTTCATTCGTGAAAAAAGGCGTTTAAGTTTAAAAAACAAACGAAACTTATTCTATTTAAAACAAAATACCCAAGGGACAGAACAAAACGTAAAAATACTTTAAAGGATTCCTTGAAGGTTCAGTTTCCGATTTTATTTCTTAAAAACCGAAAGTAACAAGAAAATCAGGTTGGATTCGCAAAATAGCATGATTGTAATAACAATATAAAATACAAGAAATAGCGGTATGTATCCGCTTGAGTTGAGGAGACAGCCGACATATGTTATCGTCTGCAAATTACTTCTGTTTACTTATCATTGATTCTACAGGTCTTTTTTTTCTAGTCAACCAAACTTAAATTTATTTACATCAACAACTTTTCAAAGTTTTGATAAACTTTAGATAAAAAAAGCGCATGCTGTAAACAGTAACTCATTTTTTAATCTTTAAATTTAACATAAATAAATCTATTTATAGGATCGACCCATAGCCAAACTGTTTTAATTCTAAAATATGAGCTAGTGAAGTTTTAAATTTAAGTCAAATTGAGATGAAAATCTGAAAGGAAAATCTAAAATTTAAAAAACAGATCGAAATCAAGTCTCACTATAACAAAGTAACTATGTTAGTGGAAAGTTATATATACGGTAGTAAGTAAAGAATCAATCATTAATTTTCAGCTTATTTGAACCAAAATGTGCAAAATGCAAACTTGGACTGGCTAAAGGGAATTTTATGATGTCTGTAAAAATAAAAAGTACCACATTTAGTGTTTTAGGTTGGTTAAGCAGTAAAAAGTATATTTGATTTTACTTTATTATACTTATTTATTTTTATTTGATTTTTTTATGATAAATTCATTGAACAAGAAAAAAACTCAAAACTCAAATGTTTTACTAAAAGATCTGGTGTTTAAATCAAACAAATTTACAAAAAATAACTCAAGCATGTTTTTGTAAAACAGTAGAGACTAAAAAAAGTTATTTATTATTCAACTCAATTTATTTCTAAAATTTTTCTGATCTTGCTTTTGGCAATTCTGGTGAAACTAAAAATACTAAATTTACAAAACAAAACTTGTATAATTTAATGTTTTAAGCTGTTATCTTTGATGCTTTACATTAAAACTTTTTTTTTCAAGTATTGATTTTAAAAAGTCTAAAACAGTTTTTATTGCATTTACACATTGTTAGGCAGTCTTTTCTATGTGAATATATTAGTAAAAATAGTAAAATATTTTACAAAGGATATGTATATTAAGTACTTTATATATAGCATAAATTAAATTATTTTTTTAAAGATATACAGAAGTTTTCTTGTGAAATGACAAGTAAAGAATCTTATGTTATGTTTTATTTCATAATTATTTCCAGAGAAACTAGAAAAATTATTCAAAGTTAAAATACTTTTTTAAACATAAAAATTATTTTATTTATAGGTTAAATACATCCAAACTTAGTACTATTGTTTGTTTATATATGTACTTTAAGATTAAATTACCTCAAATTCATGATTTTTTTTTTTGATTTATAGCTGTAAATTTGTGATTTTAAATTATAACTATTTTATTTTCATAAAATTAATTTTTTCCTTTCATAATATATGAAATGAAAAAGTTGTTTTTTATTTGAAAAGTAGTAATCATTACATACTTCAATTAAATATGTTTTGAAAATAAGTATTTAATTAATTTTTGCTAATAAAATTCTATATTTACTATTTTTGCTTAAATTAACTTGTTATCTTTACAGTATCATTGAAAAAATTTTTCTGAAGTTTTTAGAGAACCCTGCATATACCCATTAAAAAATTAAATTATAATGTCTAAACTCAATATAAAGTGTGCATACAACTAAGATTAAGTTTAACGTGAATTATTACTAAATTAATCCAATTAAACCAACTAAAAAAAAAACACTTAACATTGTCAAAGCGATAAAAGTTAGAAAGTCAAAGTTATTTTTTGATATTTTTTATATGATCATTTTTGCCCTGGTGTTACAAAATAATTTGGTTTTCTGTGAAATTTTCCTGTAAAAAAAACTTAAGTTGAAGAAACTTGATCAAATATTCTAAATCTAAACACGAATGTGAAATAAGCTAGACTGCTTTTTCAAAAGTTTTTATAAAATATCAAAACTCTGGGCTTAATTATTTTCCTTATCTTAATAGCTAAAAAAAAACTTTTTTTATTCTAGAGAACAGTCCTTTGTCTTTAATTCAAAGTAAAGATCCATTGAATTGGGGTTTGGTTTTTTGAGTGGGACTCCTTAGAATAAATTGAGTTTTTTTTTACTTTTTTTTAGTTTATGAGTTTGACTTAAAAAAATAAATAAAATATTTTTTATAATCTTTTTAATAATATGTGAATTTACGGCTATAATATTTTTTTACTAACTGTCAATTTTTGTTCAATTTGGCCTCATCTAGGTTTTTTTATAATTATTATTTTTATTTTTTTTAAGTTTGAGTGAAAAATTTGGTAAGATTGTAAAAAGATTGAAACAAGGATAAGTTGAACAAAATATTTACAGTAAGTAAAAAAGAAATTATAGCCGTAATTTTACATATTATTGAAAAGATTAAAAAAAATAATATTATTTATTATTTTACTAAAACTCAAAAAATAAAAAAAATCATAATAAAACAATTTTTTTCAAGGGGCTCCATTCAAAAAAAAACCCGAATCTAATGGATTTATGTTCTAAATTAAAGACAAAGGACCGTTCTCTAGAATAAAAATAATTGTTTTTAATTAGCTATTAAGATAAGAAAAATAATTAAGTCCAAAGTATGGCCAATTTATAAAAATTTTGAGCGGTCAAGCTAATTTCACACTCGTAATCTAAACAATAACTTACATAATTATTCACTTTAATCTCAAATAATTTGAAGACTAGGTTTTATCAAACTTAAATTACTTAGCCTTCTCTTTTTACTGAAATTTAAAAACTTAGCATTCTTTAACAAGACTTCCCAAAAAAATACTTTTAATAACACTAAAAACCTTATGTTTTTTGTTTTTAATTTTCATAATTAACTCTTGTTGACATCTTTGATTTTTTTTTAGTCTAAAATTATATAGTTTAAATAATAGATTATATTTGAGTTTCTAAGTTTAACAAAATAGTTCCTAACTTGTTCTAGTAAGAATTTTTAATGTTAAAAGCTTTACATTCGATATAAATAAGTTTTAACTTAAAGACTCAAAAGTTTTTTTTGTATATAATAGTATGTAAGTAGCTTGTTTTATCGCTTTATTTTTGAGCCAATAATGTTTTTTTTAATATAACAGTTTTACATTAAGATTTTTAAAAGCCTAAACCCATAGTGTTTACAGAGTGGTTACTACTTTACCTGGAATTCTTGTAAAACCTGGAATTTAAGAAGTTTTCAAAAAATTCCGGAATAACTAGGAATTTTGAACAAAAAACCTGGAATTTTTAAGAATTTTAACATGTTCAGTAGTAAAATTTCGGTTTGACTCAAAAAGTTTATCATTAAAATAAAAAAATTATGTCATCAAAAAATGTTTTTCTTAACACATTTCAAATAGCTTCACAGTATCTTTTCTATCTTTTTATTCTATTTAACACAGTTTTTTACTTAAATTTAACTTAAAACTAAAAATAGACCCGAAAATGTGTACTTTTAAAAACCTCAAAGAAATTTGAAAAATCTGCAAAACAATTTGAAAAAACGAGTGGCAACCCTGTATTTATTTAGTATTTTATTCAAAATCATGGTTAAATTACTAACTAAAATTATTTACTATTTCGAATTTACTTGTTTTGTTTTACTTTATAGTGTCTTCCATGTTTTGTTTAACTTTTATTTTTCAGATTTAAATTATAACTTAAGATCCCTTAAAGAGTTACTTAGCTTTGCAAAAAAAAATCTTGAATAATTAATTTTAATATCTTAAATACTTAAATTTATAAATAAAAATAAAGTTACTTTAACAAAATCTTTCATATAATCATTTATGATTAGTGTTATGTTTTAATACAGCATTGAAAAATTATTGTTAAGTGCATCAAGCCTGACATTTAAAAATTGAGTTTTTATTATTATATTATTTTCTACCTATGAATATGAGTTTATGTAAATTAGTGCAAATTTATTGAAACGGTCTCTTTAATAACTTTTTTCTAACATTATAAAGAACATAAACTTTGTAGAAATATTGGGAAAAAATAATTTTTATGTTTTTATTTCTTTTTCCAAACTTTAAAGTAATAAATATTTTTTTTTCTATTTCTGAACATGTAAATAGTTTATTAAAAACTTTTTTTAAATAATTCTTTTTAATTTACAGATAGCTTTATAAAAAGTAATAATGTTAGTATTTTATAGTTTTAAATATTTTTTTTGAATTTGTCTTTGTATATAATTTCTACAAAAATTTTATATAATTTTTATCAAGTAAAATTGAACGGTTTATAACATAAGAAAATAATTTTTTTAAATTTCTACTGCAATATGTTTTTTAATTGTTTTTAAATTTGTAGAAATCAATAGTTACAGGATTTATAGGAACTTATGTTAGTCTGTGTGTTGTGTTCTTAGAATATAGGTTTATTTAAGCTAATTAATTGAGTTTTATTTTCTCTTGTAACAGAATATCTAATTGCATTTGATATCTGTTTAAGATTAATGGAGGGGAAAGTTTTGAGTTAAAGTTCCTGTCCATCCAAGCGTTTAAGAGAAAGCTACGTGTTATACTGAAGCAAGGTTTGATAAGGAGAAAATAAAGAGCTGTTACGAGTTAACTGATGCAAGTTAGCATTATTTTATTTAAAGCCGTATATAAACTCTCAACAGTTGAAGTAGGGAGCATTCCAGCCACAGTATGCTGCAGTAAGCATGTTGTTTAAGAAAACACATTTATGTTGTTTTCTTGTGTTTTTTTAAATGTATGTTTACCAATGTTACATTATGTTAAATTTTATTCAATTCCTAAATAGTTAAATCTTTTTTTTATACATTTTTAAAGAATATTTCTTTTAGATGTATTCTTGTGTAAAATTTTTGACAGCATTTGAGGTACTTTCTAAAGTACAATGTTCTTTAAATATTTGTAAGAGTTTGCAATTTTTCTTAAAATTCGACATGTTATTTATTAGCCTAGTTTTATATAGAGTAGCCCAAAGTATTATTTGTTATCAACATTATATATAACTTAAGTTCTAATTTAACTATTATAAATAGTTTGGTTATTAACTACAAGAGAACACTTCAAGGTGTCCTCCAGGTGAAGAATAAATAGTCTTTTAGGTAACATTTATATAAGACGAAGGCAGTATTTTACTATAAACAATTTATAAAAACTTATTACCTTGTTTTTAAAGATAGTGTTCACCACAATTTTAAGTCCCGTATTTTAGATTTTTGTCATTTTGTTTTAATAATGCATTTTATACAATATAAAATTTAGATAAATTTTACAAGAAAGCTTGCATAAAGTTTTTAAGAAGCAACACTTACATTTAATATCTGCCTTTTTAAAAGCCCTTAAGGTTCAAGCAAAACCAGAAAGAAATAAGGGCTTAAAAAAACTAGGCAACAAGAAGTAATATTGACAAAATACCACAGGGAGATTAAAAATTATAAGCCTTAAAGGGTATTGACATAACTTAAGTTTTTAACTCACGAAAAGTAGGTGACATTAGTTTAGTTAAGGTAAACCAAAAACGTATAAAAACACATTTTAAGCCATTGAATCTCAAAAAGCATGTCATAAAGTTTGATCAAATAATTTAAAAAGGGTATTGTCCTAAATTTAGTTTTAAAACTCAAAAAAGAACTAATAATTTTAGTCCACCAAGTCGAAATAGAACTGACAAAATTAGTCAACAAAGTCTCAATAGAGCTGACAAAATGATAGTTTTAATTTTAACAAGTCACAAAAAGTGGTGACCAACTTTAAGTCAAAGTGAATCATGTTAAAGTCAATGTAAGGCCTAATAGCATGACAGAAACAGACAATTTTTATATATAAATAAGCCAGAAAAGACCAGTAAAATGCTGAAAGTTATTAGGAAATTGTATCATTTAAGTTTTAAAAGAAATAAACATTTAAAAGATGTTTTCCGTAATTTTGTTATTTACTAGTTTTTCAAAAGCTGGAATCTTTATAGTAGAATGTGACACGTGTTTATTATATTTTAGAATTTAAAGTGAACTGTTGAAGCTAGGGAAACACATTAGTTTTATTCTTTTGATTATTAGAAAGAGAAAAGTTTTATAATTAAAAGACCATTAAAAAAATTATTAGGTTATTTTGTTTTTAAGTTAACCATAAATCTTTGTCTGAAAAACATGATAAGTTTTGACACGGATATCAACTTTGATATGTGTATTTTTTTTTCTTGTTTATGAAGGAAGAATATTGTTTATCTTGCAACAAGAAAGCAAAGCAGAAGTGTAGATCAACAGTGGAAGAAGATCAAGTGTAACAGGATATCTGATTGAATTTGATAACTGTTTAAATACAATGGAAAGTTTCGAGTTAAAGTTCCTGTTCGTTCAAGCGTTAAAAAAAAAAGCTCGCAAGGCTACGTGTTATACTGAAGCAAGGTTATAATAAGAAAATTGTTACGAGTTAACTGATGCAAGTTAGCATTACTGTAATAAAAGCCGTATATAAACTCTTAATAGTTGAAGTAGGGAGCATTCCAGCCTAAGTATGCTGCTGTAAGCATGTTGTCTAAGAAAAGACGTTTATAATGTGTTTTTTGCAGAGTTGGTAAAACACTATAAGTTACTAGGTAGTCTAGGACTGAAGCGTATAAATTTTTGATTGATTTAAGTGTTTAACGCTTGATTAAATAAAGCGGTGCTTTTTACCATGTTAGGTTTTCATGTGTTATTTGAAGTATTTTTTTCCAATATTACTTATTTTATTGAATTTTATATAATTCCTAAATATTTAAAAACTATTGTTTAATACCATTTGTAGTATATTTCTGTTAGATTGATTTTTCTGTTAATGTTTTGACTACATTTGATGTACTTTCTTAGTATATGTTCTTTATATATTATAAGCGTTTGCAATTATTCTTTCATACAACATGTTTATTTATTGTAATGGCTAGTTTATATAGAATTGCCTAATTTATTATTTAATATCAACATTTAGTATAAGTTAAGTTTGAATATAATTATGGTTTTTAGTGTTGTTGTATACTAACTTATAGACTTATACTTTTAAGCAATTGCTAGACGATGAATCAGCAAGTAAACTTTATGGTAATTTTAAGTTTGAATTGTTCCTTTAATTCGTAATTTCCTGAGATCACTTGAATTGATCCTTTGAAATGTTTGCTTTAAAATTGTGATTTCGTTGAATAATTTTAATTCGTAATTTAAGTAGTGACAAAGCAGAAGCCTACACTTTCGCATGCCGTTAGACAAAGGTCCAAAAAACTAATTCAATCATCAGACCACAAGCTTCAGTAGACTTAGACCTTGTTGGTGTGATCAACCCTTTTTGTTAACACGTGGATAATGTATTTAACGTTGCAGGGTAAAAGACAATACTGGCACTTATCAATGCCAGCAAAACGTTGCTTCACGTGAAAGCATCATAAACCTTTTGCAAAATGAAGGCTCAAAGTTTTTGGTTGTGACTGACTGATGAGTCAATTGATGACGGAACTGATCTCAGATTAACCTTAGCTTGTGGTCTAATGATTGAACTGGTATGATTAACCCTTTTGTTAAATAGTGAAAGGAAAAATTTATAAATCGAAACGGTCGTTTATATTTATTTTATTAAATGTGTACTTTAAAAAAATTGTTAATTTGTTTAAAAAATAATATCAGTTTTTCTCCGTGAATAATTTAAAAACAATTAAAAAACAAATTCTATGATAGTGGTATAAACGATCAAAACAGTAATACGAAAAAGTAAGTTATAACAATCGAAGACCTTAGTTTAGTTTACCTATAGCAAGCATTTTATCCAAGAGTCGGCAGCCTTGGATAAGTCGCAAGAAAATTTATAAAGTCGCAAGCAAATTTCCTATAAAAACTTGGCACGCGGGGCCGGCAGTGTTTAAATAAGGTCTTTCTGCAGGCAAGTTATTTTTCGAACACTGTTATGAATCAACATAAAACCACTACTTTAAACCAATAATGAGAAAATATAAGGAGTGAAAGTTTACTAAAAATAAGAAGTTATTCAAATAGAAGCCTATTTGTAAGCGTTAACGATTTTTTTTCTTTAATTACTATCTTTAAAAGGTATAATTGATTGAAAATATTTTTAGCACTATTTAGTTTCAAAATGGCACATGAAAATTCTTGTTTGACTATAAAAAATGACACTACTAAAAAAGAAAAAGACGAAGGATCTACTAACTTAAAAGAATGTGACGAAGGTAGTTAAAATTATCTAAGCTAAGATTTTATACAGACTGAGGCTTTTAAATTTAAATAAACTAATCTTTTTGTTTTTTAATAAAGCTTACATTTGTCAATATTATACAATATTTTAATAAAATCATCGTAAAAGTCTATGTTCGTTACAAAATTTTTGTACAACTCTTTATTTTTCTTTGTATAAGAACTTAAATTAAGTATCGGTTAAAAGAAATAAATTATTTTAATTTGAAATATACTGTTTTAAAGTTTGAATATTAAAATTACAGAAATACTAGTTTCGGAGGTTGGAAAGAAAAAAAAGTCAGTTCACTCGTACTCACCAGCAGCAAGCAGTGGAAAAACTGCCGGATTTACCAAGCGATAGAGCAAGCCACAATCAATTGCAATAAACAGACACATCTATTGGTCGGAGGAGACAAGAAATAAAACTAAAGACAGATACGATCCCGTAAACAAAACCGTGTCGACTGTTGCTTCCATGGAGAGTCCGATATTTCCTTTGGAATGTGTCTGTACAAAAGCAACCAGATCATTGTTGCTGGTGGTTGCACCGACCAAAGCAATGTGTCGAATTCAACCTTTTGTTCGATACGACCACCAACAGCTTCAAAGAAGTTGGAAAAATGACGAGCGGAAGGCGCGCGTTCGTTCTTGTGAACTGCTGCAACACCGTCTACGCCATCGGAGGAATTTCAACTGATGCCGACTATTTGAGTCGATTGAAGAGTTGATCCGATCACTGAAACGTGGAAAAAAGTCGAAGCGAAAATGAAAATTGCCAGAAGCTCTCACCAGGCCGCGGTTCACCAAGAACTTTGTTTATGTTTTTGGCGGTAAAAAGAAAGTTTTCGATTTCTGCGAGAGTCCTTGACAGTATAGAGAAGATCAACATCAAAACGAACCGTGTCGAGCTTCTGACCGTTAAACTTAAGTCGCCAAGAATGCAGTTTGCCGCCGCGTCAAACGGTTCGCAGGTTTTTTTGTTCGGGGGACATTTTTGTCACTGCCTTACAAAAACATTTGAAGTATTTGATTTGGAACAAGAAAATACTTTAGAAGGAAAAGATGTTCCAACGAAAAATAATGACTTTACTGCTTGTGTTTTTCAGCGTAATTTTTCATTTTAATTTTAAAACAAATAATAAATTAAGTTCTAAACAAATTTATAGAAGTTAAGTTATAAAGTTACGTTAGTTTATACAAAATATAGATAATTAAAACAAAATAACATTTTACTCACTTATAGCTATTTTATTGTAACTAGATAAAACTCTATCTTATTTGCATTAACTGCAGATAGCTATAATTCTAAAACTTAAAAATAAATTTAATTTATTTAAAAGTATATCGAAAAACAAAAATATTTTTTTTCAACAAGATATTCTTTTTTGAATATTCATTGCTTGGTTAAAAAGTTTTTAAATTTATACAATTGTTAACAATGTATTTTAAATTTTTAAGTTTTACTAAAATATCGAAATCTAGTCAATATAGTCAAGAAGCAAAAAAAAAACTCCAATTTTATATCTGCAGAGGTCAAAATTATTTACTTAAAAATATTTTATAAATAAAATATTAACTTTTTTTTCCTAAAAAAAGAACTTTTAACTATTAATTGATATAATTCGATGTTTAATTATCAATAACACAAAGTTTAAAAAATGTAATCTTAATTTTAAGTTAATTACAATTTTTTTACATCCTTTTACTTATTAAATGCAACTAGTTAACAACCATATTTTGTGAAAATTTAGATATAGTTACTATCAAAAATGTACAAAATACATAATTGTACAATTTTTAAACCCTATAAGTAGTTACAGTCTTAATTGAAAAATAAGTTTTTATTGTACCTTAACTTTTGATGTAAATTATTATTTAAAGAATTATTGCTTAAAATACTTAAGAAAAATAGCAAGAAATTAAAGCTACAACATAAAACTTTTAATTTAAAGTTTAAAAAGTTATATAGTTTTTAAGCTTATAATTTGTTTTGTATTAAAGTTAATATGTTTTAAAACTAACATCAAAAGTACTCCTAGTTTTTCTTGTGATTTATAACCTTAAACAATGTCTACATAAAAACTAAAGAAGTACCTAAAATTTCAATTAAGTTTTATAATATAAAGAATTTTTAGCCGCTGTTAAAATACAAGTGCACTTAAATATTGCAATCGTTTATTTCAGTGCGTAAGTTAGATCACACTATTTACTGAAAAATCTTAATTTAAGTCTTAGAGAAGTACTATACTTGCAAAGGAAGCTAAATTTTCACTAAAATTAATTTTCATAACAATATTGAATGATATATCGAATAAGCGATATTTTATATTTTTGAAATTATTTTCCGTTGACGGGTAATCAAACAATGTATCACTGTAAAGACTCTCATCTAGCACACAAGTGCATTGGTTACGCATCATAATTAGTGACATAATATTGATTACATGTGATCACTGAATCAGAAAGAATATTTGTTCAAGATTTTCGTTACACTTTGACCTTAATGTCGCCAAGTTTCGGTGCTGCAGCTAATTATTAAAGTAAATTAGTCATTATGAGCTGTCTGTGAAAACTACCTTATGTGTAACGTTTAAAAAAAATTAAAAGTGATTAGCATAATACAACCAGAAAGTATTTTTCAACTTTTGCGTATTAAATAAGTTTTTATGTAGTCATATTAAGAATAAGTTCTCGTTTTTTTTATATACTTTACTGTCTACGTTAGGGTTTCCATAAACTTTTTTTCACAACTTTTTATATTATTTATTTTTACAAAACCTAGAATGAAATATGACTATATAATTATAAAATAGTAATAGGTAGATAAATAAAAAATTAAAACAAACTATGATATTTGATATAAACTCATTTAAACTTATAAAAGATTAATAGCTAAATTTGTTTCCTTTATAAACTAAATTAATAAGAATGTTGACTTGTAAACACATCAGTTTAAAAACTACATTTCATTAAAAACTCTGTAAAGTATAAAGTTGGTAGTTTTATTACTTTTATAATTTGTAAACTTAGTAAAGTTTCTTTTTACCTTTTTGGTAAAATTTTCGAAATTTTTTTATCTAATTCGGAAAAATAACTTCTAGTTAATAAAACTGAATAAAATATTACAATAATAAATAACTTATTTTTTTAATTGTTAGAATGTTTACTATAAAGCTGTAATATTTTTAAATAGACATGAATACATATGCTTAAATAATTTTTTAAAGTTTCTCAAATTGTGACTTTTAGACTGTAGGAGCTGACCACATCAACTTCTAATATTAAATGTAAATAAACAAAGTTTACATATGATCAACTGGGATCTACAAAGTAAACTATAAAATGTTAAAGTTGTCTTTCTTTATAGTCTCCTATTCTTAAAATCTTCATATCACTAGTTTCAGTTTTTTGTTAATCTTATTCAAACTTCTTGCAACCTGATGTGATGATTAAAAACATTGAATACCTTTTTATTTTGATATCATTGTTTCAAAGGATGTTTGCAGTACTTTCAGGAGTATTTTGTTTTAGGAGTTGCAATATATGAACCATAAATCTTTCATTAGACTTAGAAATAAACTCTAAGTTTTTCATTGCTTAAAATTTGATATTTTTATACTACCTTATTTTCACATATAGCTAATTTTATATTGTACATAAAGCTATGACTAGTGTATAGATCAAAATAGCTCTTAATAAATAAAATAAAATCATTCAAAAACTTTTATATTCAATATAGAACAATTTATTAATTTTATACTTAAACTTTGATTTTTGCTGCTCTGTAGCGTTTAATGACTTAGTCTAAATAAACAATAAAACTTCAGCTTAACAAAAGTGTTATAACATCATTGTACTTAAAAACAAACTGAATATAAAATTTATCCCTAGTATATTTTAAAACCATAACATCTTAAAATTTTCAAATCGTTGAAATACCATGTTGACGCAACTAATATTCGAAAATAATTTGTTAATACTTATTTAAACGATAAGATCTATTGTTGAGTTATTTTTGTGAAGCATGGTAAAAAATAAGATAGTTTTTTATCATACTATTTTTTTTCATGTGGTATACACTTAGTAATAAGAATGATGGATTGATCATTTATAACTAATTTTTTTTTTAGGTTGGAGATGGCAATATATTTGGTCGGTAGGCCAAAAAATTAATACTTAACGGTTAGAAGCTTTTCAATCTTATTAATCTCGCTAAAATTATTCAACTATTCTAATTAAATCAGCAAAATACTTATTATGTTGTGATCTTTTATTTATTATAGTTAAGTAAGTTACGAATCTCCCGTTATTTTTTTCAGAGAACCTTTTTTTCTTTAATCTCAGAATACCTAGTATAAACTCAAAGTTTTGTTCATCAGTCCAGGTTTAAATGCTGGCAGGCTGCATTTTTATCTTTTTGGGTCGGATGTCTCTTAATAGTTGAAAATATTTGCGGCCCGGTCATTTTTTTGTTCACGGGTCAGATCAGGCCCGCGTGCTGTACGCTGTCCAACCCTAGCATTAGCCATCCAAAATATTTTATTTTTGTTTTTGTTAAGAAAAATAGTTTAAAGACAGGCAGACTTCTAGTATAATAAGTTATATTGTAAGTAGTTTTGATTGTTTAAGTAAGTTTTAGTTAGCTCACTATAAACAGCTGAATATTTTTAAAACAGATTAATATAATATTTACAAAGTTTTAATTACACTTAAGCTTTAATGATAAGTTTATTTATTTATGGTGCTTTTTTGTATAACTTACTAGCTCATGAAACTGTCTTTGTTTTTTTATTGTTAAGAACTAATGAGTAGTATTAAAATTACAGAAGCTAAAAAAACAATAAAACTATACAGCTCTTTTATAAGCATTTAGGCTGTTTATAATATCTCTGAATAAAGTTGATTTTTATTTCTATGAATAGACAATTTTGTTTATAGTTTTAAAAAAAAATAAAATAATTACCTTTATCTAATAGTACTAATAAACTATGGTAACAATCTTTTGATATTTTATAGATCAATAAATGGAATATTAATAAAAACAAACATTAAAATGTTTTATAATACTAATAGAAACAGTAGCTAAACTGTTAAAATATGTTATTTCTTAAGTTTTAATGTTACTAATTATAAACTACTTCTGTAAAAAACAACGTGTTTAACCTTTAAAAATATTTTAAATATTATTAAACGCATAAAATTCAAAAATATTAAAGTTATTTGAAGTTATTTCAGTAGTTTTCAAGTAAAAGAATTTTATTAGTTCCATATATATGTAAGTATATAAACAGATAAGTTAACTTGTACAGATTTTAACTGTTAATAAGTCTTTTGTCAGCATTGTATTTAGAAAAATGATATCCAGGTTTAAAAACTTTGGTAAAAGTTTAAGTGATCAATTTTCTGTATTGTATCAAAATAGATATTGTGATCAAGAAGACTTTAGTACTGCTGCGTTTAGTGGTAGAGGGTTTGGCGAAGGTAAATGGAATAGCGAAGCTTTCTGTTGAACAACTTAAAAACTAAAATGTACCTTCCTAGCCTGCCTATACCTAAATATGGTCGCAGTTCGTCAGCCGTTATAAAGTATTCTTCTTTTAAAAAAAGTGGAAAAAGTTACCTTTATTAAACGAATTAACTCTATACTACGTGCGTGCTTTCATGCAAAAGGTGTTTGTTATCTGTTAAACTAGTTACAACAGGTCTTGTATTTTTTATGATAAACATGTGACCAATGGACTTCTACCGATTCTATGAAGATAAGTAGGAAAGAGGCAGCTTGTACAGTTTTTGAAGGCAAAATAGTTGTTTCAGGAGGTTCAAGAACAGTATTTCGAAACCGAGTTAGAGCAGGCGGATATGTAAGTATATGTTCACGTTATCGAAAAGGAAAACTCAATTCAATTGAAGCTTATGACTATCATGAAAATAAATGGTCTCTTTTCCTAACATGCTATCACCGAGAAGCAATCATGCTGCAATTAGTATTGGCAATAAAATGTTTATGATCGGAGGTAGTATTGTTTATTTTGAAGTATTTGATAGTGTTGCAAAAAAATCACGTATATTGAAAATATACCAAGGTTGGTAAGAATAACTTATATCTTTATTAGTACATTCGAAGTTGTCAGCATTGGTTATAAGATTATATCTTCCAAAAAGACAACAATAAAATCAATGTACTTAGTTATGATGTCAACCACAGTTATTTCAGCTTGAAAACCTCTATAGAGATGAAAAAATTCGATAAACTTAGCTGCATTAAGGTCCCAATGATCTAAAAGTACATTTTAAACTTAAAGTAATTTTGTTACAATTATAACTTTAGTTTCAAGGTTGGTCTTAGTAGATATCTATTTTCGTTATTCTATAATACTTTCTTATTTTGTATGCAATAAAAGTTTTTCGTTTACAGCTCAAATAAAATTGTAACTATTATTAAATGTTGTTAGAATTCAAAATATATTTAAGCTATTCATTGTAAACTCTTAGATGTACCTGAAGTTTTTTAAAAGTACAATTATAATTTATTTCCCAGCTTTTTGCAATACTTCGAGGAGTGCAAAATTAACTAAATTAAGACCTTTAAAAAGACTAAACTATAAATAGATAATTGGCCTATAAATGGTTTTCTTATCAAATTTTACTAATTTTCACTTAAAAAAGAGTTAAGCAATTAATTTGGTTTTTATATAAATAATAAACTGAATGGATAACGGCCTGAATGAAAAATATATCAAAGGATAAAACCATATAAAATTAATAGAACTTCAATTCATTTTATAGTTAACTGTGTTGTAACCTCTTAAGTAAATCAAACTGTTCTTATTTCCTTTAGTAACTCATTACAAGTTAAAAAAATTTGAAGTAATAAAATGTTTAAAACGTTTAAAATTCGTTTATAAATTTTAAAGTAGATTTTTCTGGTACAGATTTGTATTATAGATTGCTTTAATGAGTTTTATTTAGTATTTTCTCGTTAAAAGTCCCTAATATTCTAGACCGATATTGTTACTAAATTAATTCTAAAAACTTAGGTTTTATGCTTATAAACTATTTGTAAACAAGATTCAGACATCTTTCATTAGCACACCTTGTGTTTTGTAAACTGTATATGTGGTGCTCTATGTGATCGCATTTACTCACAAATCAATATTTCCTTAAGTCCGCATATTACTCCATATGAGCACCATTATCATACAAAGCTTTATAATTTCATAAACAGAATATTTTAAGATGACAAATACAATTTTGATTGAAAATTTTTTAAAGAAGAAACCATTTTTAGTCAATCTTATATGATATAGTCTGAAAATTGAAAGTATTTTTGCACTAGTTTAATTTACAATTAGAACCTTAAATGTTTTTTATATACTTCAATGAGCAATATTTTTAGTTTGGTTATAACAATTTGTATGATTTAGCTTTGCTGATCTTCAAATAAAGTACTTTTATAAAGCTTTTAACTTTTGATTTAAGTTACACAATAACAGTTTTCTTTAATTCGCAACAACAATTTTTATACAAGTTTTTAGATTTTTAACATATCAAAATATTATACTCATAAACAAGTAAAAGTAAAACTCAAAAGAAATAATGTAAGCCTCGCCCGCAAAATTAAAAAAACTCGCGGGCCTGCTGATTACTTTAAAAATGTTTAAAAATATTTAAATACTTGCGGGCCGGTCAGTTGAACAGTTTCTTGAACAAATTCAGATAAAAATTACCAAAAATTAGACACACATTCAACTTTTTATTTTCAGAAAAAATTTATTTAATCAAGCAGCTTTAGTTAAACTAACAAAAACATTCAAAAAATGAGGCAAGTATCTAAAACAATTGTTCACAGGAAGTTTGAAATATGCTGACATACAAGTTTTTCTAATTTTGTAGTAACACATCGAACATCGGCATAATTTCGAATTTATTAGTTTGATGTCCAGCTGGTCAAGATGGTATAAGAAGTTCAATTTTACTCCAGTGGAGTTTTTATGCCAAATATCTGACTTTTTTTTTAGGGTCTGAGAAGCGCCTTTTTTAAAAAATTAAAAAAAAAATCTCCACTCATTATAACCCAGATGATTTGTTGTAAGTTTAATATCTCTTGTGAATAATGCCTTAAACATTTTTACTTGTTTTTCAATGCAAACCCAAAAGTGTCTAGTGTTAATAATAATAATAGCTTTACTAGTCATGTCGTTTTGCATCTTATCTCCGCTTGACTTGTGGTTCCCATTTGGGACATATAGAACATTTTGTATAATAACTATTTTAGAAAGATTAAAATTAAAACATTTAAAAATGAGTGTAGCACTAGCTAAAAGAGATTATTTGTTTATTGATAAGTTAAATAGAATATGTTCTTACTTGTAAAATTAATTAAATGAAGACTTGTTTTAAATAGTAAGTTTTAAAATAACCATAGGTTTAAACATTTTATAGTATTTTCTGTCACGTGTTTTTTATATAAATGTCAGTTTTAATAAGAATTGATTGTCTTAATATTAACATTTTACCGTATTTATGATTAGTTTAAGACATTATTTGTTTTTTTTTTTGTTTTGATAATTATTTTTTAAATTTTAAAAGACTAAACTATATTTAGCCTTACTTCTCTAGTCCTATACTAATTTTATACACAATATATTCAAATTATTTTTGCTTTAGCATGCTAAAAATATTAAAAAGAGTAAAAAAGTAACAAAAAGTTAAACTAAACTTAGTGTTAAAATTTTTACAAGCAATCAAAAGCGCTTTAAAACTAAAAATACGTTTATGAAATTTTAATAAAATTATAATTGTTCTCTACCATCAATCTGAGAATTTTTGTTCAAAGATAACTTTACATTGTGGAAGAAAAGAAAGTGTGGCGCCATGACTTATTGTTGTTAATGACATATCAATTTTCCAAGTAAAACGGCAACAGAATCTCGGCAACTGATAAGATATTCATGCTGTTTCGTGAGTGGCTAAAATTTGTGCGTGTTTGATTATTGTTGACTTGTAGATAAAATGGCTTTTTAGGATGCAATTATGATAAATTCAAAAATGTATACTTGCTAATTAAAGCATATGCTGGACTGAATTAAGTTTAGAAAACGTGTAAAAGTTATATTTTCATTTCTTTTCATTAATTTATTATTAGAAAAGTATTGTAAAGTTAGCGATTTAAGGTTACTTATTTTCTGAAACATTACAAAACTTTTGAAAACTAGTTCTTAAATATTATAGTTTTTTAAAATTTAAACATGATTCTAAACTTTAACACAATTGCATTATAAAAAAATCATATGTAACAAAAGTTTTATTAAATATGTTTGTTAGTTAATGGTTTGCTGTTTTTGTACCGTTTACTAATTTTTACAAAGTATAAATATTTTTTATTTATTTATTTTTTAATTTAATTGAACTCTGTAATATTTATACCAAAAGTAAACTGTTAATTATTAAACCCCAAATTAACTACCCAAAAACTAATTTTCGCTTATTAATCATTATGTAAAACTTTTATGCATTTTACTAGAAAATGAATTTTTTTGTTTCATGTTTTTAGAATTTTTTATGTTAATTTATATATTTATTACTTAGTGGTTTTTGTAAATTTTAAAACTTAAGAACTTATGACAAGTTATTTTGATTAGAAGTGATATAGTTTTGTTAAAACTCTTTGTATCGTTTACTAATTTTTACGAAGTTTACTAATTTTAGCTTAGTTTTCTAAATTAAATTAAATACTGTTAGAGTTGCTAACAAGATTTTCACTAAATAAATATAAAAATTTTTTTTACCGATACAGACCATAAATCAACTGTTAAAATATAACACCCAAATTTACTACCAAGAAACTAACTGTCGCTTGTTAATCGTTATAAAAGACTTTTATTTTAAAATCGAAAAAAAAAATTATGCCAATAATTAAAAAGTGAATTTTGTTTCGTGTTTTTAGAATTTTTGATGATAATTGGTCTATTTATTACACAGTGGCTTTTTTGTAAATTTTAAAATTTAAGAACTTATATCAATTAATTTAGATAAGAAGTGATATAGTTAGAATACAACTTAACGAGAATAAAATCACCGAAACTTTATTTAAGTTGATCTTAATTTGCTGGTGATGTTTAAATATATGAGAAATTTACTAAAATTATAAAGATATTCAGTTTTTAGTCATACAGTTTTCGATGAAAAAAAAAAGCTCGACTGCATTAAATCTCTAAAATATTTCTTTTATTTTTTTATATTTAATTTTACATTGAATATATTGGATTTTATTTTCGTCTTGACGAAAGCACTATGTTAAGACATAAAAATAAAGTATTTAAAAAACAAAACAAAAAGTAGATCTCGAAGTTATATGCGCATTTTATTATAACTTTATCACAAAATTTAAAAGGTTAGCTATTTCTCTTATGGAGATTGTAACCTTACCGTTTAGTTCAGTAATAAACTTATAATCCAATGTTAGTTTTCTAAAAACTAAGCTAACGTTAATGTATGTAAGACACCATTTTTATAATTTTGATAAAGTTTTGTTGATACGATAACAAAAGCAAGCAGTAGTACAAATAAGCTACTAGTTTTTGCAATTTTTAAGTATTAAAACTGCTCATTAGGGTTTGGATACTAAAATAAAATTTAATAGTTTTGCTGAATATATTGTAAAATAACTATAAAAAAAGGAAAATTTTTATACTTATTTCGAAATTTTTCATTGTTTTAAAAATTATTTATATTTGTATACGCATTAACAAAAAAAAACAAATAACTTACTATTTAAACTTTGACAATTATATTTCTTGTGTTTCTCAAAAGCCCACAAGTGCGGCGACGAAGAGCTGTAATCAAACTAAGCAGAGAAGAAAAAAAAAGATAAAATGAGATAAAACATTTTGCGAAATTTAAAGCATTACTGTTGCGTTTAGGTCTCGATAAGAAGCGCAACAACCAAAAAAAGTATAAAATCAGAGCTGATTTTTTTCTATTAAACGGAAAAAGTTAAAATCACAATAAGTTTGTTTCAAGAATTTAAAGCTTTTGTTATAACAAAAGACTTTATCGCAGTTTTTATAGTCATGTTTTTCAGGTAGTCAATATATAGGTTATAGCTTTTTAAAAAAATAGTTGTATTGGTTTCTATTGGACTTAAAGATCAATGTTCTTTGTTACTTCAAAGCAAGATATAAGAAACTAAAATGCGTGTTTTTAACTTTTGTCGTTCATGGGAAGTTGTTTTTATTTTAGTTATCTATTTAAATTCTTAGGATTGAAGTTTTAACGAAAAAAAGTTAAAAGAGTTTTGTTTCAAACTTTTCTACGGTATAACTGCTGTGTGTGAAAATGTCGTACATAAAAGGGCTAAGTGCGAAACATTACACCTTATAGAATTTGCTGTGGAAATACGGTTTAAAATGGCGGCTTTAAACTAAACTAAGCGTTAAAGTATGTGCTGACGTAACAATAGAAAAAGGTGTTCAGGTGTTACGATATTTTAAATCAAAAGACAAAAAATGTAACATAACCCTGCACAGCTGAACAGGTTTTTTTCTAAGCTTAAAATTGATAAATTCTCACGTTTGATTGAAGCGTTTCATGTATCGATGAGAAATCTGAGTTGAAAAGTTAAGTATTGATTTTATTGATTTGCACAGGAGTGGCAAAGTTTTCTTGTTTAGTGCAGTTTGTATGTTTTTTAGATACTTGTTAAGTGAAGTTTATATACTAAATTGAATTTCAGATTTGCATTAAAAAATATCAAAGGTATTGTAAAAAATTGTAAAAAACTAGAAGACTAAATAGCAGATTTACTTAAAAGTTTAGATTTTAAAGAATGTAAACAATAAAAGTGATTGTAGTAAAACATTTATGTTTCAAAGTAAATACAGCAATTATCTGTTGTTTTTAGCTTAATAACAAGCTTAAAACTTTTTTTCTGATATGCATTTTATTTCATCAAAAAAGTAGCTTTTAATAAATTTCAAAATTACTTGCAAAACTAGTTTATATTTTACTAGATTTTTAGTTTTAGAACAGTTTATTGTAATACATGAAAGTTGAATCGACTAGAAAAAAGAAATTAATTTAGACGAAAAGTCTTTTATGGATTATAAAGCTGTTTATTCAAAAAAAAAGACGTAATACAAGTACAACAGAACTTAGTTTGTTATTTTTTTCCGGCATTTAAAAAAAAAAAAAACGAAAGCCGTTTTAATAACTAAGCTTTGAATTAAAACCACGAGAATTAACTTGTGAATGTCGTAAAATTTTTGGTTTGAGAATATTCTTTCATGAAGCGTGATAAATTCATAAATTATCAAAAAGATCTACAGTGATATTAATAAGATGCGGTCACAGTTGATAGTTTGCCAAAGTAACAATGTTTGTTTGTGTTTCGCAGTTTGTCGATATTTTCTGTGTTTGTTATGACAGCTTTGCGTTCGAAAATATTTTAAGCAATTCCTTACAGAAGGTGATAGGCGATTTTAAATACAAGAAAAAAAGCTTTTTTTATAAAAGCAACACAAAAGCGATGACTTAGCAATTTCAAATAATATCCTTACTTTCTTCGTAGTTATATTTGTTTTTGCAGAAAATAAACTAACCTGCATGAGACAGATTTAATATTTTAATTTAAGTTTGCTTGTTTTATTTTATTGGTTAAATTTCTACCTGCTGCTCCTATATATACTTTTAGCACGTATGTGTGCTACTAATAAAAAATAAAATATTACTTTTAGAATATGGCCCAAATATTTATGCTTGAAAGTGTTTAAATTGTTTACTTATTACACTCTTAATAGTGCACTTTGTAATACCGTTAGTTTTTTTGTTACCAATATGACAATTCATTTATGAGTCACAAATAAAAATTTTAGATTAATCTATGCTTTTGTGGTAAAGATATTAAGGTTAAAACAATTATATATATTTTATAAAAATAAAAAATATGTTAAATAAATTATTTAATAGCCTTTCAGTAATTTTTAAATATTGATACTGTGCAATAAACCCGTATTGAAAGTTATTATTAATCTATATAAGCAGGCGAAATTAGTTTTTATTCTTCTATAATAAAAACCTCATTCAGTTCTTGTACAAAATTAATTGAACCAACTATTTTAAAACACAGTTACACTGTTATATAATAAAAAATAAAAGTTATTTTATCGAATGCAATTAAAAAAGTACATTTTCACTCTGGTGTTTTAGATTTAGTTAATTTTGTAACTGTTCCTTTATTACATTACGTAATAATAAAATAACACAAAACACATTATGCTATGTTTAAATAGTTGTGTTATTGTATTAAGTGTTCTTTTTTATCACAGAAAAACTATAATTTTTAATTTGTGTGTTATATTTTTTAATTTATTTTTTTAGTTTTGAGAAAACAGAATTATATAAACAGAGTGTATAGACAGCACAGAAAAGTTAAAGTTTAACTTGTGTGTTATGTTTTTTAGTTAATTTTCTTTGCGTTTAAGAGAAAAAACGATTTTTAAATGATTGTATAGACAGCACCGTGAATTTAAAGTTTAGTGTAAAGTGACATGAAAAGCCGGTTTTGAAAAACAAATCTATCTATATTGGTTTTAGAATAAAAAGCAGTACAACAAAAAAGAAAAAGTCAAAACAAGGTTGCATTATTAACATTGATAATAAGTTGCAAGTTAATGTGTTTTTCAGCTTCATTTTACAGGTATTTTCATTCAAAATGTCCTTAGCATTAAGCATCAATCAGTTTTACATCAGGTTTGTTAACGTATTAAAGGCGACATTATTACGTCATAGAGTGTAAAATATCCGTTTTGAAGCAAGGACAAGTTTTGCTGTTTTGTTTTTTTTTGCCTTATACTAAAGTTTCTTAGCATAAAGTTATTCTGCCGATTTTTCTAAAACTTTAAACTCTGCTAGTCGCAATTCGTGTCTAGAAAAATTCAGCTGTCTCGATTTAAACTGTATTATTTCCAAGCTGCTTAAAGTAAAGATAAATATTTTAAATTGAAAATTCTTGCAGAAATATGATAATTTCTTTTGACGGTTGATGTTTGACTTTTGTAGTTTAAAAACGGTATGTTTATTTTTTAAAGTTGTTATAAATGGTATAAGAAATCACCAAAAACATCGTTCAAACTGTTTGAGCTAAAAATTATATTTGAAATTTGTTTAATTACGGATTAAAAATGACAGCATAATACCTTTTCAAATATAAACGGCTCGTAAAACTAATAGTTTTAAATGTTTTATTACCCTGGTAGAAACGGAAGCGAATTATATTATATTTGCGATAATAAAAAGACAAATGATGTTGCTTAAAGAAAATTCTAAAATGAATTTTTGCACTATTCATAAATTAACTTATTATTCTAAAACCATGCATTTCGATTAGTTACGATTATATGAAAATGATATTTGAAAGTTTAAAAATCGACTAAAACTTGCTGTTTTTGTTTATTTGCAAACGTTTAATATTTCAATTACTTATGTATAAATTGATGATGAATATAATCAAATACAGCTTATGAATTTATATAAGACTATTTATGACTTTAATTTATAATTTAAATCTAATAGATTATGCTTTAAAAAAACAATATAGAGTAGAATATATATTAGATAAAACAATTTTTGTTCAGTAGTCAATACTGTCCATAAAATTAAGTCAATGAAAAAATGTTTTATTTAACTTTAAAACTTGATTTTAAGTTATATCTCGAAACTTCATAATTTTAATTTTGATGTTCAACATGTGAACGTTAATTAACTATTAAACTTAACAATTTTGTTAGAACTTTACACTTAGTTTTATCCGTATAAAAAAACTATCTTTTTAAACCTTTCAACTAAAAACAAGCTTTTTTAAACTAGTTTTTGTCTCCGACTTTAAAGTACTCTTTAATGTTGTAATAAAATTACTTTTTAAAATTTTAGACAAACATTGATATGTTTTTTAGCAGTTCAATTTATTATAAAATATCCGTTAAACTTGTAATACATACACTAAAAATTGAAAAAGTAATAGAGTTTTATTTTTTTCATCCACTATTTCATAATCTACTAAGAAAAGTACTTAGAAAAATTTAACATGTAAAATATAAACATTATTTAATAAAATTTAAAATATCAGTTACATTGTTATACATGTAATATTGTAACACTTATTTTGTTTATTACGTCGCTTTTTTGGTTAGATGACAATTCAAATTCGGACAACTCAAATTCCGACAACTCAACTCCGACAATTCAAACTCTTGAAAAAATATTTAAAACTCTAAAGCTCAAAAGGTAATATAAATTATTATTAAGAAATGAAGAAAAAAATTATGATTGTCGTAATTTGAATTGTCCGAATTTGAGTAGCCGTGCACCCCGCATTTTTACACTCGTCTTACAATGCAACAAAATAAATATCAAGCGACTGGTTGCCAAAAGCAACGCGTTTCAATGCAGGTTTAACGCATGATCGCACACCGGTGGAGCTACCGTTAAGCATGAATCAATCACATTTTGAAAATATTTCAGTGCGTGTGAATTGACACAGCAATTACTAATTTGCTTCATCTGGGCAAGTTTAACATAAATCCTTTGTCTTGTTTTGTTACGACCAAATGGAAGCAAATCTTTAATGTCGATAATTTAACACAGGTTATGCAACTGCTATATATAAAACACTTTCACTTTACAAGTAAAATTTTTCGATAAACTGAAGTTTTATTTTGTTGATTTTCTATAATGTTAAAAGCATCAATTGAACTTAATTTATATATACTAATCGTATTTGTGCTTAAGAATAAGGGAAGTTTTTAAGGTAATAAATTTTAATAAAGGATTACAGAATTGGAATTCTATCTGTTTGTAAAGTATGTGCGTTTGTTGTTAATTTAATTAACTGTGATGTATTAATTCGCCTCATTGTGAGTTATTTTGTTGTTGACAAATTTGAATGAACTTAAAAAGAGTTATAATTAAACACTTACAAGATTGCTTTGATTCTTTATGTTAAAAATAGTTTCGATGACTATGTATTGTTTTTAAGTTAAAATTTTTAGATGTGTATTATTTTATTGATTTATATACTGAAAAAAAGGGATACTTGTGTATTGAGAGGATAATACCTTAAAATCAAATAGTTTTATTGGAAAACATTTAAAACCGCACGATATGAAAGATTAATCGTGAAATATTTGGCATGCAGTATGCGGTAGTTATATCTGTGTACTTTTTATAAAGTACAAAAGAAATGTGTTCAATGATTTTTTCGTATTTAGATTTTTTGTGTTTAAAATAAAATACATATATATATAAAATTTTAAACGATAATTTTTATGTTTGCACTATATTTTACTTATTTTCTAAGCCAAACATTTAGTTTTATAATCTACTAAAAATTTTGATTGACACATACTTTTAAAAGCATAACCTTTATGTTTTGTGTCAATAGTTAACAATGCGTTTGTTTCTGTAATTTAATTTTCTACCGTGAGAAAAGTTTATTTATTTTTATTTTACGAGAACAATTGCAGCCTTTAAAAGATTGTTTTTATCAACGGCTCATAACGATGTTATACATTTTTGTACAAGTTTTCGTATTTTTTTTTAGACACTACAGAGGAAACTAATAAAATCTTTTATCAATTTTAGTAGTAATACACTTAAATTTTTAATGTTTTATTACAGCGATAAACAAAACGGAACTATTTACGCTGAATAAAATAAATTTATCTATAATTTTATGGAGCGGCAGTTTTGCGACATTTTTATCGCAGTTGAGTGACAAAATTAGTTGCATTAAGACATTACCTAGGTAGTATGATTCAAACAAAATCTTTGTATTTTTTTAAAACAGTAAAAAAATAAAACTACAAGATTTTTTATGCGCAGTTACAATAACATAATACATACAATTCCTTTTTTTATCTGAATATTTTAATTTTAAAACCTTTTTTTGCCTTTTGTTGTGTCTTGATGTCATGATAAAACTTCGAGCCTTAAGAGATTCTTGCTAAACTTTATCACGTATCTTACTTATTTTTGACGTAAATAGCCTGTCGATAGTAAAGTTTAGTGAGCACATTTTGTTCCAAAAAATAATTTAAAAAATAATCAAACTCATTTATGTATATGTAAATGCTTAGTAAACTACTTTTTTTTTTCCAAGATGGTAAAACATTAATACCGTTTTTTTAATTTGTTTTTTAGGTTTTGTAATGTTTGCTTAGTACATAGCGATGAAACTATTTGATTTTTGTCAAGAATTATGTTTATAGACATGTCAAGTTTCTTATAACTTGTCTATTGTTATTTTTTTTTTATCTCTTTTGTTGTATTTTATCCATAGCGCAGGCAAAAATTCCTTTCAAGTTTACTAACTAAGCGAGAAATACATCAAAAAACTCTTGAAAAAGATTTATAACATTATTATTTAAAAGTTTTAATAAGTTTTGAGGGTTTTAAATTTTAAGATAAGTGCAAAGAGCTTTTGAAAACAAAAGTTTATGTGTTTACTGTGTCAAAAATATTTACTTTATTTCAGTTTTTACTTTAACTTTAAACTACTAAAGAAACATTAGTGTTGTAAAGACACAAGATTACAACTTTTAGTAATGTAAAGTACTTGTTTCTGAAATTAAATTTATATATTTTATCTAACAACAATATATAAAGAAACACTATATACTTTTCAAGTAGAGTAACAGAAAGTGATTTAATAATTTACTTAGCTGTTGTATAAATTTATTTTAAAAAGTTTATCTGAACAGCTCAACACAATAGATATAACGTTATGGTATCATCATTTATTTGTAAAGCTCTTAAGTAAACTGCTAGTTACATCTCGTCTTTTTTCAGCTTATAATATAATAGTACTGAGTCGTAAGTAAGTTTGAACTTTGATTAAATTCACACAACGTGCGTCATCGAATATCAGATGACAACCTCTAAGCAGGTCGTCCAATGTACAGGAGACTTTCCATTTTGTCAGAAACCACCAGTAAGTCAGGACACTTTTGATTGGAACAATTTTGACGACTACTCGGTGGGCAGTAGTTCCCAGGGCTACTTCTCACCTGAGTACCAAAATGGGGGAACTACCGGAGGCGAGATGAGCTTTGACTCGAATCAGAGACAAGTTTCCAGTCAGGGTATGTCGAGTAATTCAAGTCATACTGTGATAAAAGAAAAATTTCCTAAAAATGTTGACAACACAAAACAAAGTAAAAGAGGTGAATAATTATTATGAAAAAGTATTTCTTTTCTACTTTTTAGTTTTAGCACATTTTAAAATACTTTATGAAGGTCATTTTAAATTAAAATTTTAAGTTGTACTTATACTTAGGTCCTTAAACTTACTAATTTCGGTTTTCAAATAGAGGTAATTAGTTTTGATGTACTAGTATTTTTTTTGAGGGGTTAGCAAGAATATTTTATTTTGTTAGTTTTTTATAAAGAATTGTTGAGTTCAACTAGAAGACAGAACTTTTTGAGATACGGGTCTAAAAGATGAAAAAAAAAATCATTTAATTTCTTCAATTTAATTATTTTTCAAATCGAAACACTAGTTTACAACCGCAATGAATCAACAAATTTCATTTTTTTGAAAACTAAGTTACATCTAAACATAAATAACGTTAAAATTATTGGCTAGTTGTCAAATAAGCACGAAAGGACAGTTTTGCACGAAGAAAGTTTTGCAAGAACACACTTTTGCAAGGGTTAAATATCAATATTTAAACTTTGTTTTATTAGTTTCTATTTTTCATTTGTTTAATGTTTTAATATTTACTATCACTGTTACCTCTAACCCTTACCCTCGGTCGGTATTTTTACTTTCATTCTGATTTTTGAATCAATTTTTTGAGTTTTTGTTTTAATCTTTTTTTTTTACAAAATACTTTTTTTTTTGTTTTACTATCACTGCTACCCCTAACCCTTACCCTCGGTCGGTAACTTTATTTATTTAATTTTTCTGTTTTTTTTTCTAAGTTTTATCTTTTATTTTTTATTTTTTTGTTTTTGTACTCTCGTGCAATAGTAACCCTCGTGAAAAATTGTTACTTCGTGAAAGTGTCTTCGTGCAGAAATATGTCCCTTTTGTGTTCAAACTGCTGTTTTTACAATTCTAACAGTAGAGTTTATAATGAAGTTATTTTTAGGTCTTGGTACCAGAACTTGCATGGGTTGTGGTCACCTGATCCACGGCCCCTACATCAGCACCTCACAGGGGGTCGACTGGCATTCAAAATGTCTCAAGTGCGCCGCATGTGGTTGCAACCTGGCAGATATGAGAACCTGCTTCATCAGGGACAACAAAGCTTACTGCAAAAACGACTATTTTCAGTACGTTTGGTTACTTTATTATAATAAGTTTAAAGTTAATGTTTTTATTCTATTAAACTTGTAGTAAAACAAAAGATAATAATTGATTTTTTAAGTAAACAGTAAAAAATAATTACAGTAAATAGTTTTAAATACACAATAGTAACGTATTAACAAAGGGACAACAAACCTTACTGCAAAAACGACTACTTTCAGTTCTTTTGTCTTCTGTAACATAATATATTTAAACCTTAGAAGAGTAAAACATTAGAAAAATTAAACCTACAGTAGTTTAAAACTCAAAACGTAAACATGTCAATAAATTTATTTGAATTATATCGAGGTAAAAGTTAAAGTAGTGTATTTAAAACAAAATTTAACGAAATTCAATAAAACTTTTAAGTTCTTTGTGTTAAATAAATTTTTAAAAGTTTAAAAGACAAAATAAAATTTATATATTACTATCAATTTATTAACTTTTTCGTTATGCTTTTGACGCTATAGAAAAAGTTATCTTGATAAACTTAATTTGCTCCATAAGCAATTAAATTGATTTAAAAACGCAAGTGATACATTGTCGGTTAAAGTATGTTCAGCAAAACTTACGAACCTTTTAGTTTTGGCACTGTTAATTGAAAACACCTCTTCAGTTTATGCAGTTAATTCAATGCTTTGAAAAACAAAAGTAAATTTTCTCTATTTGTCAAATTGATTTCGCTTGTTGACCTAATAAACTGTCGGTTCGATTAACTCACATGTCAAGTAAATAAAGTAAAAACGGTAAAACTACAGTGTGTGGTATATGTTTTGGAATTTTTCAAAGTGTTTAGTTGAATAGCAAAAGTTTAGAGAAAGAAATCAAACTGCATTAAAACAAAACAAAACTTAACAGTGTTTTTCATTTAAAAAAAATTTTTAAAACAAATACATTAAAAATTTTATTTTTTCAAAACTGAAAAACTTTAAAGTAAACGATAAACAATATTGTTTAGAAATATAGTTGTAGGATGTTTTATAATGATTGTTTTTAAGCTTATGTTAATTAAATAAAATATTGTTTTAAAGTAGTCAATATATGCTAAAACTTAACTTTAAAACATTTTTGTATTTAATTTATCCTTTTTTTTATAAAACAACAATTATGCTATTTTACTAATGATTTCAAAACTTCATACTTAAAATTCGCATAGACATAGAAATTACGCAAAGCAAAACTCTTAAATCAGTAGGTTATAACAGTTTTGAAACTATTTTCAACATTTCATGCTTATGCTTTAGTGCAATAATATATAATCAATTTAACATGCGATGCAAGAATTCACACTTTTGACTAATAATCTCAAAAATATTCATCTTATCATTTTGCTAAATAAATTATTTATGTCTTTTGAGCTTGGCAAGTCATTTATATTAAGTATTAAGAAAATTGTTTTTCGTTTTAATACATGCATTGTTCGCTTTTAATTATATTTTTATTGTAAAACTTATGAATTTCTAAAAAATTAGAATAAAACGAATTGATTTGAGTAAATAACAATTCTTTAGATACAAGTGAATTAATTGTACGTAGTTATAAAAATATAATTAATCATAATTTGAAAAAAAAACAAAACTAAAATCTTAAAATTCTAAAATTGTTAAGTTATCAAAAACTATCAACGCTAGGTGTAATAATAAAATACTAACCAAATTGCCAGTTCTAAATATAAATTACTGAATCTTACAACAATTGACAGTTTTTGAGTTGAACTAAACTTTTCGACTCAGTTTTATTCAAAATTTTAAAGATAAAACCTATATTGTACAAAAATTGAATATCTTATGTTATTTGAACTGATTTTATTTTTTAGGCACGAAAGATCTTTGATTTTTTAAAATCTAAGGAGTCTATATTTAATTGTTAAGTATGGTAAGGATGTACAGTTTAATGAGTGTGATAAAAATTTAGAGTCAGCTTAACATAGTCGTAAAAATCTATTTTATATAAAAAAGTTCACAACTTTAATTACAATTAAATAAAGCGTTAACAATTATATTACTCTACGAATTTAATACATACAAATGATAACAACTTTAAAATGTCCAAACAGTTTCGATAACCACTTATGATAAAATGTGTTTTATTTTGAGTATTAAAACTAAAAGCATTTTTTCAATATAAAAGAAATTCGATACTTATGTGACAAAAACTTGTTAAATAAAACCAGCATTTTAAAACCTTATTTTTACTTTACTCGCACTTCTCTGCAAGCAAAGCTGTTGTGTGACAGAAAAGTGTCTGTTTTGTTGTGTTACTCTGTCGGCACACTCATCAATATTTTAAAACTTCAAACAAGGAAAAATTTCTTAAACGTTCTTTCTAATTGCGATCTTCTGATATTTCACAAACTCCTCAACTTTGACCTTAAAAAGATCGATGTTTTTTCACTTCCGGAAACAAATTTAATTAACCTTTTTCGTGTTCATAAATACAATAAAAAACTAAAAATTTAAGTTACGAGTAAAATTTCAGTTTAATTTGACACTAAATATTGCCTTTATCTACAATTCAAACTCATGATTTTTTTTAAGTTTCATTTTAGCTATATATTCTTAATAAGTTTATTCACGCTCGCCTATGCATGATATGTAAACCATGATGTGATGCAATTTTCACTATTCAGTCAGCTCAAACCGCTATTGTGACGTAACAACAGAACAGGAAACTCGAGTGCGCTCACTGGAATATGTCAATCAAAATTCAATACCGGTTGTTGCTAGGCAACCTCGCTACTAATTGGGGAGGAAAATTAAAAGGTTCCGATCTCACACACGAACCTGACGTCGGCCGACAAGCAACTTGCGACGTCGAATTGAGGCTTGTCTCTGTCACAGTTGCCCCTTGCCGACCTTTGAAAACCTTTGCGTAGTGTTTTGCTGCACACAGTTAAAGAGAAAAATATATCTATAAAGAAAACTCAGAAACTGTTAAAGGAAGTAATTAATAAATTTTATAAGGAAACTGTACGATCAAATCACAATTTGTAGTGTTGTAAAGTGACGTTGATTTGTATTAAGTTATCGCTATATATCTCATCGTATAACGTCATAATCAATGCTGACGACAACTCGTCGACACCAACAATGAAGTAGAACGAGTCGAATATAGACTGTCAGAAAACTTTTTATTTGGTTTAAGTCCCTCAAGAACCGTTAAGAACTTGCATCTCACACAAAAAGTTTGGTTTAAGGTTTTTTTAGTCAACTTGTGACTACTTGTGCTTTCAAGCTGCTGCTATAATGTAGCTTACAGTTGTTGTTGTTTGTATGAAGCCAAGATAAACCCTAAACACAATTATAATAAAGAACAAATTACATTTATAAATAGCTAATGAAAACGGTTCGAGATTTTAACTATATGATTAAATAGTTGAAGTTTTTACTTGTTTACTAAGTACTTATGCAGTTTTACTTTTTCATTTTTCTTGTATTTTGTCTATTAATCAAATTAAATGCTTCTTTGAGCTATAAACCTTATTTAGGAGCTTAAAAAAGTACGTTAGTGTTT
The DNA here is from genome assembly GCF_965202585.1 of Thalia democratica. NCBI lineage: Eukaryota > Metazoa > Chordata > Thaliacea > Salpida > Salpidae > Thalia > Thalia democratica. The sequence goes on along the minus strand of NC_139169.1, from coordinate 70,090,714 downwards.
TTAGTTATAGTTTTATAGGCTTAAACCAATCTAACTTGTTAACATTTTTATCATAATATAATTTCATTGACTTGATATAGAGTAAACAAAAAGTTAAGTGAACATTTCTCCTCCAAAACTCGACTCAAAAAATAAAAAAACATCTAATTAACTTGTTTTTTATTTTGTAAAATGATACTTTTTATTATAGTTAATAATATCAGCATGTCTATTTACAAGTTTAAAGAAATTAATTTTTTTATTGTTATTAGCACTTAAAACAAACAATAACTGTCTTTTTATTTGCAACTCAGTAGGCAGCCATCAAAAATTCAAGTGACGTCACTCCGAAATGACGTCATATCTATTCTGTAAGTTCAAATTTGCGACGTTTTTCGAGAAACTATTTTCTAAGTCGTAATCAATACGTAAATATTAACATGTGAGGACAACTAGGTAATTTCCAAGCCTTCTTGCATATTTTTTCTTAATTTTTAATGTTTATTAGAGTTTTTTAATGAGAAACTTTTTAAATTAAGTTCTTACCAAAAATTTCTGATAAAAGTTTAAGTTAAGTAAGAATTAAATTAGAGAACTTTTGAATAAAAATTTATTAGCTTAGCAACAAAATTGTAAGATTTCAACAAGTAATTGATTAAAAATGCTCTTTGAAAACCTTCAGTTATATAATCATTATAACTGTTATTATACTTTTTAAAGCTATTTTACTAAGTATATTTAATAACAAACACATGTAGTGCTCGTAAAAATACTTAAATCTGTATGTAATTTTTACAATAAAGTTTAAAAAAAATAACACAAAAGCACATATTTCAAATTCAAACTGTTTACTGACAAAATATATTGCTATATGTGTGTATAAATATAAACAGCATATATTTATTGGTAAACTGTATAATATTCAAACAAGTAAATTCATGTTTCTACTAAATACACCAAAACTGTCAACTACGTTTATTTAAAAAAGTCATTAAACAGATTGATGCCGAGTTTAACAAACTTTCTCGTCGTTGCGTTTCGTGAATTATTCGTACAATGAGCTTTAAACAAAATCTTATCAGTTTCAAAGATAAATTATAAGACTATAAAGTGCCACCATATTAGAAAATTTCATTAAAAAAATTGCCAGAATAAAACTGGTTATGTATGTGGTAGTTTCGTGATAAATTCTTCAAAGTAAAATGAATATAAACAAAGGCAGAATTAAATATTCATACAAAAACTTGATGCTTTTTTTATAAAATTATTAAGAAAATGTACATTAGTGTTTAAAATAAGTTTAAGTGAGGACCTTAATAAAAGTTTTCTGTTAATTTTCTCAGATTCTAATACACAACTTTCTAAACTGAATTAGAATCGAATGCGTTCTTTTTACTTTTTGTAAAACTTATTTAAAAACTAAAAAAATCATAAAACACACTTAGATGCCGCGAAGTAACAGGATTGTAACAACATAAACAACAAGAAATTGTGGTTTTTGTCTGCTTGAATCGCGACAGTCGACATATGTTGTCGTCTGCAAATAACTCTGTTTATTTATCACTGTTTCTACACATCGTACTTTCTTATTCGACCGAACTTCAAATTGTTTAAATAAATAATATTTAAGCTACCGATAAACTTAACATAAAAAAAGATACATGTCTTAAATATAGAAATTTCGTTTCAAATATGACACTTGACTTCAGTTTACTGAGTTAAAGGATCAACACATGGCTGAAGAGTTTAGTTTAAATATAAAAGGGTTTTATTTTTTCAGTCCAGAACTAATGGACTTTTGATTAATTACTAAATAAATTCCTTATAAAAAGCTTGAAGACAAATCTCGTTATGACGTCATTATAGCTGTTGAGGTCAGCTGCCAAGTTGTAATGCGGTTCAGGTGACATAAGTATGATTGATTTCGTGCTTTCAATGCGGACTGTGGCACTTTAGATTTTAAATACAAACATGAAGGCAGAAGCAACGAAATGTATAAAGTGACAAAACGTCACGGGCGCAGTAAAAATGTCGTCATTTGATTCAGCAAGGAAATCCTACGGGAGCTCATTGTCAGGAAGCTTTGAGCAGCGCATAATAGCGTATTGTTGCGTCATAATTAAATATTCAAGCAGACTTGTTTAGTGTAAATGAGTTCAACCGGGTGTATGTTTAGTAGTATGAAGAAAAATAATGTTTGGACAATCGTAGCGTAAAACTAATAAGCTATTAATTATACATAAAGCAGTAACAAACGAATAAAACTAAACTTAAGCATAGATAATTAAAAAACAATTAAAAAAAAATTAAAAAGAAAAATTGTTTATGGAGCGCTAAGAGTATAAACTCAACAAAAAACTGTGTTTTTCAAGAAGTTTTTAAAACAGTATCCAAAGTAAAGTATTTGCATCTAAGTAGTTATAAAGCTAATAAAAAATCCATTAAGCCATTTACAAAACGATACTTATGATATTGATTAAGATGTATTAAGAAAAGATAATTAGAAATACATTAAGTTGAGTTTATTAAACATAATCATAAAACGTTTTAATTATCAAAGTGATATATTTCCTTCTTGAGCCTAGCAAGCAGTAATCAAAGTATCAATTTACAAAATGTTTTAGTTTTATACGTTTCATTTAAAATTTGAAAATTACTTTTTGTTGCAAATATAACTGTTTTATATAAAGTTTCTTATAAAACGTTTTATTAGAAATGTATATATATATTAATTATATATATACACTAACGACTTAAAAATCAATCAGTAATTTATTTAATAATTTCAGCTTGTTTGCGCCGAAATGCGCAAAGTGCAAACTTGGACTGGTCAAAGGGGATTTGATGATGTCTGTAAAAGATAAAAAGTACCATGTTAAGTGTTTTAGGTAAGTGAGAACTGTTAAAAATATATTTGATATTGCATTTTATACCTTACCCTTATTTTATGTAAGTGAGCATTATAACAATACTTGTCTTAAAATTAGAAATTTTAAGAAATGTAAGTAAATTAGAGGTAATAAAAACATTAATTTATAATTTAAAAACATATACAATCTATCATTTAAACTTAATATTAAGTAAATAAAGTTAGTTTAAAAGATACTGGCTAAAATATTTATCACCGTGTTATTTAAAAATGAATTGTTTATATGTAGACTATTTGTATCATGTTATAATCACACTTATACAGTTCAGCACTGATGACTTGTAAATATTAACATAATTTTTTACTACTAAACAGATGTTACGCTTGTCACAATCAACTGATACCAGGAGATTCATTCGTGTGTAACGAAGATGGAAGCATCTACTGCATAAGAGATTACGAAAGAATTTTCAACAATTCAGCAGATGGCAACAGTATTATTGGTAAGTCATTTGGTTCTTTTAACAAATATAGTTTTGATTGATATATTTAAAAATTCTCCTGATGCAGTTTTTTTTTTTTAGAAAAAAAATCTATAACTATAAACGTAGACTAAAAAATTGTTTAAGCAGCTTAAGCACAGTTGTGTTATATTTTTAATTCTTTAAACGTAAATAGTTTTATTTCTTTAGTTAAACTTTTAATCATAGTTGAGTATTTGAATTTAATTTCAGTTGTTTATTAAGTACTTAAAACAACTAAAATGCGAATTAATTTATACTTACTTAAAAATATCAAACATCATCTAGTTCAGATAAAACACAATATTTTTTTACAATTAAGGATCATAATAGTTTGATACCGTATTTAAAATCAGTTTATTGTAACCTCGTAACTTTAGTTAATGCTTGAAATATAGCTACTGGAAAGCTTTTAACAGTTTGTAGATATTGAAATCTACACAAACACTTTAAGTTCTAAAGTGATGCTGCATCCAACTTTAGTACCAGAAATCATCGTTTTAACCACTGATTGGCCTCTAATGCATGAGGTTCTAAACAAGTTCAAATAGCAATCACTCATGCATAAAAATCTGCACTACCGCCAGCTACTGTGCGATAATTAGATAATCCGTGTTACTTAACCTCAAATAACTTCACCTTCGCACTTTGTAATCAGATTTTGTGCAACAAAAGCCAATACTTTTTGAAGTTTTCTTATAATATCCTTTTGTTAGTTAAAGAGCTTTGTATTAAAAAGTGTTGTCTCTTTTATGTTTTGGTCACTGTTGTTTGTGTTAATTTTTAGTTTTAGTTCGCGCACATGCATTTACAAATCTTAGCTTTATTTTATATTAAACTTTTCTTTGCTGAGAAAAGTTGTCGGCAGTGTTGTTAATCATGGTGTTTGCAAAAAAAAAAACAGTGAATAAATAAAATTAATTAATTTCAGACAAAATAGTTTTAAAATTTGAAAGACTTGACCACAGAGTTTGGTTTATAAACCCATACAATTTATATTTTACTTTAAAATAATAAAGATGGAAACTATATTGACTACTTTAGTTGATTTGAAAAACAAAACCAACACATAAAGGTTTTTTTTTATTTATGATTTATTTTCTTAAAGAATAGTATATTGACCAAAATATTCTTAATGTTTTATAATCCAGCTTGAAGTTGAAAGCTCAACTTATGTAAAACTATAAATTAAAAACAAAATAACACAAGTTTATCAAATACCTGAAATCAATTGACTCGCTATAATGCAATGTACATAAAATGTGAACAAACAAAAGATGTTGCCACCTGACAGCTTATCTTTAAATATTCATGACAAGAAAAAAAATGTTTCATGAAGTGACTCCACTTGTCAAAGTTTGAAGTCATCCTAAGTACGAAAGTTAAATTTTTCTTTTAAACCCGCAATTAAAGTATTAAATAACAAAAAGTCAAGTCACAGCTTATAAAGTCACCTGCTAAGGCTGAAAATTAGCAGAAAAAATGTTTTGAGTGGTAAACGCTGCAGCTAAAATAATTGGCTTTATCGGGATTTTACATCAACTTTAAGGTACCTATACAAACGGTTAATTTTTTAGCTTTATGCTTAAAAAAATACCAAAACTTTATGACCGTTTTGTTTCAAAATACATTTTATAAAAATTCTTATAAAATATTATTACAAGAATTATAACATTGATATTAAAAAAAAATTTTTCATTGTTATAATTTTATGTTAAAAGATTATATAAGTTTTGACTTTATTTTAATGACAGCCAAAACATGCTTTTACCGACATACGCTATCTTGACGTAACAAAAAAAAGAAAAAGATCTAATAAACTCTTATGAATATGGTTTTTTGAATTAAATATTTTGATAATAACTATCGACATCGATAAACTAATATAAAGTTAAAAATATTTTTCACAGCTTTTAAACGGCAGTCTTATAGCTATTATTGTTTATGATTTTTTAATTTTTTTATTTTTAACTTGGTAAATCAAGTTTTTAATTGACCTAAAAACATGAAAGTTATAAATTATAACAAATTGTAGTTTTTTTATTGTCTTCAAGTCTTCTAAGTTTAAATTATAAAAATTTTGCAGATGCTTACACGGGCCAAATAATGCCAGGACAGAACATCAACTCAGAGCACTCAGGTTGCATTAACAGGGAAGGAAACATCGCCAAGGAATCAGGACACTCAGCAAGATCGAACAAGAACAAGGGGAAGACGACGAGACAGAGGACGGTGCTGAACGAGAAGCAGCTGACGGTGCTGCACACCTTCTACGAGAACAACTGCAGGCCCGACGCCATCATGAAGGAGCAGCTGACCACGATGACGGGACTTCCTCAAAGAGTCATCAGGGTGTGGTTCCAGAACAAGCGGTGCAAGGACAAGAAGATCGCTATGAAGCTGCAGCAGGAGCAGAAGATGAGGAACGGCGAAGGAGGAGTGAGGCAGCAGGATTGCGGGCAGCAAAAGCAGCAGGTTAGCTTGATGATTATTTGAAAACAAAGTTGTTAGGAACGTTTCATATACTTAAAACTGTAAAGTTTTATACATATGAATAATATTTTATTTTTTCAAAAATATATTTTACTCTTTACAAAACACCTAATTTGAAAAATAGTTAAACTCTCTTGAAAAAAGTTATTCATCTTAAAAAATGTATTGAAAAAATAACATTATTGTTCTTATTGTTGAACAATGTCAGGAATCTTTTTTGAACTACTTAATGACTTTTTTTTCATATACTTTAAGAAAGTTGATTAAAGTTGTAGTTCAGTATTTTGAAATGTTTAAACTTGTATTAACTATAATCAGCCAAAATTATTTATACCAGTAATTGTACCATTTAAGCGTTTTCATTTTTAACCCAAACAAAAAAAAACAACGGGCATATTAAATATTCCTGCCTTACCTGCAAACCTAATTTTTTTATCTACTTATTAAATATAATGTACACAACACATTGATAGTTAATGTTTAATGATCAATAAATATATTTTAAAACGAACTTGAAAACATCTATTAATTACACTGTTGTTTTTGGAACAATAAGAAATATTACGATTATTTCTACTAATCAAGCAGATGTATGTTTTACTTAATCGGAGTTACATTTTTTTTATGAAAATTGATTTTCAGTTTCAGTACTTACGAATGCTTTAAAACCTTTTTGACTAAAGAAACTAAAAAAACATTTTTAGTTATAAGTGTTGTATTAAATTTTAAAATAACGACAGCTAACACCAAGTAGTTGATAATTGTTTGCTTCAAAACAAAAAAAAACTGTGTTTTGAAATAATAAACTGCGCAAATTTTTATTATGTACACAAAGATAGTAATATATTTGCTCATTTCAACATGGTTTGAATAAAATAACACATTTAACCTTTAAATTTTAATTTAGGAAACTAAACTTCAAACTTCAAGTTCGAGTTTTACACTCGTTTTAAATAATATAAAGCTGTCGTATGCTTGTAAATGCTTATTGAAATAATAAAAGTTAGTCAAAACAATTGCAATGTGACAAATTTTACACAACTTGATGCCGACCCCTGGCCTTGACAATACTCTTGCATGTTGGCTATACATTTCAAGCAATCTACATGTCACCGATTTATTCTCAACACCTGAGTCTTATGACGTCATAGCCAAATTCATTTCACAAAGATGCACTATTTAAGGTGGCTTTCTTTATGACACTTTTATCTTAAAATTAC
>NC_139169.1:69989438-70083532 GCF_965202585.1 Thalia democratica | reverse complement strand
TGTATAACTTATTAAATATTTGCAAGCTTTGAAAAGTCTTTTTTACTTTAAAAATAGAAAAACTAAAATAGACAAATCATTACAACCGAACTAAAAATCTTGCTTATAAAATTACACGTATTTTATTTAAGGATTTAATAAAAAATTATATTTGGGCAAATACTTCGGACTGTATTATAATTGAAATATATAAGATTTAATTTTCGTTAAACATTAAAATATTTTGTTTCAAGTATTCATTGAAACCAACATTACCTTTTGTCTTTTTTAAATTACTCTGTTTATAAAATTTTAATACGTTTAAATTTAGAAATAGGCTGATTTGGAAATAATGATGTTTCTATGTCCGAATGCAACCACCACATTTGTTATTATAATACACATTAAATGCTTATTAAAGACGTCAAAATTTACAAAACTTCTAGAAATCACCTAAAATTTTGTTAATTGTTAAATAAAAACTTTGATCCAGAACATTAGTTCCTTTGAAAAGGATTAAATAATAATTAAAAACCAAATCAAGTTATTTGATAAAAATTATAAAACAAAGCATGCCGACAAATATACTTTTAAAACATAAAAAAATTAAAAGTAATTCTCAAGAGTTCTAGAATCTAATTGAACCATTTATGAAAAAAAAACAGTAGCGAAATACTTCATAGAATCCAAAAAAGTATGTTATAAGAATTTAGTTTTATTTAACAATTTTTTAGTATTAAATATATTTTTGTTCCGTTTGAGACCTTTAACTAAAGAAAAAAAACTTTAACGAATATAATTTAGCAACAGCAGATCAATATCATTTTTGCCTTTAAATATCTTACGGATTAGTCATTTTAAAGGTCTAATTCACTTAGTTTTAACATTTAATTTTAAGTTTTTCGAAAATTTGAAAATAAAATTTAACTATTACTTTTATTGACCTAGATCTTCAGTTACATCTAGTAGTTAAGTAAAATGTATTTAAGCTATTTTACATTATTAAAAAAAGAAGCTGTAAACAAAAGTACTTTTATTGCGTACAAACTAAGAGACGAATTGAAAATAACAATAAACTAAAACTTAAGTCCAACATTAAAACTACACTTGTAAACGACATAAAGTACTTTAAATGCAAATTTCGTACTTTTATATCATTGGGACCTTAACACAACTAATATTCTTGAAGTATTTCATCTTTATCGAAGTTTTGAAGCTAAAATTATTGCTTTTAACGTCATAACTGTAAAATCTTACTCTGTTGTAATCTTTTCGGAAGAAATAAATATTATATCCAATGCTGAATACCTGGAAATTTAGATTCCATACCCATTTTGGAAAAATTTTAATGCATGTGAACTTTCTTGTAACACTATCAAATACTTCAAAATAGTCACTACTACCTCCAATCATAAACATTTTATTGCCAATACTAAATGCAGTATGATTTTTTCTTGGTGATAGCATATTAGGAAAACGAGACCATTTATTTTCTTGAAAGTCATAAGCTTCAATTGATTTCAGTTTTTGATGGTAAACATATAAACTACGAACCACTCGACCCTCTTCTCTAACTGGGTTTTGAACTATTTTTGAACCTCCTGAAACAACTATTTTACCTTCAAAAACTGTACAAGCTGCCTCTTCCCTACTTATCATCATGGATTTAGTAGAAGCCCATTGATCACGTTGATCATCATAACACATACAATAGCTGTTATAACTAGTTCCACAGATAACAAAGACCTTTTGCATAAAGGCACCCACGTAATATAGATTTAATTCTTTTAATAAAGGTAATTTTTCCCAGGTTTTTGTAAAAGAAGAATACTTTATAACGGCTGACGAACTTCGATATCTAAGCTGACCTAATACAAAAATATCAGAACCACTAGAAGTTGCTATAAGACCATACTCAGGTATAGGCAGACTAGGAAGGTACATTTTAGTGTTAAAGTTGTTCAACAGAAAAGGTCTGTTGTTTGCTTTACCTTCGCCATACCTTTTACTACTAAACACAGCAATACTAAAGTCTTCCTGATCACAATATCTATTTTGATACAAAACCGAAAACTGATCACTAACAATTCTGCTAACTTTTTTGGAACGGGATATCATTTTTTAATATATAGTTGACAAAAAACGTTATCAACGGTTAAAAACTGTAAAAGTTAACTTACATTTTTACATATCTATATATGTAGATTTAATAAAACTTAATCAGTTTAAAAAAAGTTAAATAACTTCATTGATTTTCATTTTTCTGAATCAAGTAAGCTGAATATTATTGAAAATATTTTAAGACTAAACACTATTTTTTAACAGAAGTAGCATATTATTATTTTTATTAAAACAAAAAAAAATTACTGATTAGCTACTGTTTCTTTAAGTATGTGAAAAAAAAATTCAATGTATGTTTCTATTAACTATTTTTTTTATTTATAAAGAAAAAACCTAGTTTTTATTACCACATTTAACAAGTAATATTAGATAAAGGTACTCATTTAAACCTTTATTTAAAAGCTGTAAAAAATAAAATTGTGCTTTTATGAAAAAAATATATCAACTTGATTTAGGGATATTATAAACGGCTAACTACTTATAAAAACTCAAAATAATTTAAACTGAGTGCTGTATAATTTTTTTATTTGTTTATTTTTTATTAGTTGAGTACTGTTCATCAATTGTAAACAATATAAAACAAAAATATTTCGATGAGCTTAAAAGTTATAACATAGTAGCAACATATATATATATGAACTTATCATTATAGCTTGAGTGTATCTAACATTTTGTAGTTATTGTAGTATTTTGTTTTAAAGTTATTTACTTATTTATATTGAGCTAACTAAACTTACCTAAACAATCTAAGCTACTTTTATTATTACTTATTTTACTAGAAGTCTACCTGGTTTTAAATTATTTATTTTAATAATAACTACTAATTAAAATATATTTGCTGGATTATGCTAGGATTGGTCAACGTACAGCATACGGGTAGTGGTACATGTGGAGTGAAAATTGCTTGTCAGTGTTCACAAGTTTTAAAAGATATCCGACCCAAAAAAGATAAAAGTGCGGCCTGCGAGCCTTTAAATCTGGTCTGCTAAACCAAATCTTGAAGTTTACACTAGGCACTCCGAGAGTATAAGAAAAAAAAACTTTGTGACATAGTTAAATGAAAATTTGAAATATAAATCTAATAAAGTAAAAAAAAGATCACTAATTATTATTTTATTGATATAAATTAAATAGTATTTACGAGTTCAATAGGATTTAAATGCTTCTAACCTGTTAAGTACTAAATTTTTCGGGCCGCCGACTAAAACCTTTGCCAGCTCAAACCCAAATAATTAAATTAGTTATAACTGATTAATCCATTATTCTTATTTGTAAGTATATAAAACTTTAAAAAAAAATGTTAAAAAACTTTACGAAGTTTCACAAAAAATATTCCACTATAGATCTTAATTATTGGAAAGATAGAAACACATTTACTTTTGAATATTAGTTACGTCAATATTAAGCGTATTATGATTATAAAATATACTACAGATAAATTTTAAATTCAGATTGTGTATAAGTACAAAAGATGTTGTAACACTTTTGTTTAACTGAAATTTTAAGTTTAATTAGACTAAGTTACTAAACGCAACAGATCAATCAAAATCCAAAATTTAAGTATAAACTTGATAAGTATTAATACAATTACTATAAAAGTTTTTGAATCAATATATTTTATTTTTAAGTGCTGTTTTATACAATACACTAATTATATATTTATAAAAATAATAAACTTAACTATATTTGAAAATAAGGTAGTCTAAAGATTTGTAATTTAAATACTGTAAAACTTAAAGTATGCATCTAAAATTTAAAGGAAGTTTAAAAAATTAAAAGATTGATGCTTTATATATTGAAACCCTAAAATTAAAAATCTCCTGCTAGTACTGCAAACATTTTTTAAAATAATTAAACCAAAACAAAAAGGTATTCAAAGCTGTTAATCACCATATCATATTGCAAGGAGTTAAAACTAGACTAACAAAAAACTTAAACAAGTAATATTAAGATTTTAAGAATAGGAGACTACAAATAAAAACCAGTTTTATCATTTTATGATTAACTTTTTAGATCCCAGTTTATCATATTTACTCTTTGTTTATTTATTGAATAAATAAAAGTTAATTAAAAGCAAAAAGTATTATAGTTATTTTTTTACAGTTGTATGATGTACATATGACCCGTTTTATTATATAAAATTTACTTATTTTTAAACTATTTAGTTGAGAAAAAAATTAAATGAATACTTAATTTAACTTTGTTGCTTCAGTTCTAGCTTTGAAATATTAATAATAAGTATTTATAAGAATATAAAATATAAATAATTAATAATCATTTGACTTTAAGATTATAAAAAGATATAGTCAGAAATCAACGTGATATAATTATTAAGTAATAATTATTTCCTACCATTAGTAATATTAACCTAGTTTACAAATGAAGTTCGTGGAACGCAAGATAGGAAACACAAAAAACGCATTTTTGCTTTAATCTATTTAATATTTGAGTTTTATGTATGGTGTAGCAGTAAATGTAGTTGACAGTTTTGATGTAGTTATCGAGGTAGACGAGAGCTTGTGTGTTTAGTAACAATATAGACGACTGGTAGTTTGTATTTACATATATAAAGTAATAATAGGTTGTGTCAGTAAACAGTTTTACATTAAAATATGTGCTTGTGTGCATAAAACTTTATAGTTTTTATGGTAACATTAGTTACATACAAACTTTAATTTTACTACGAGAAGTATATGAATATCAGTTATATTTATTATATAAATTTTAGAAAACATATTTTATTATTTTAAAACTTTCTAAAAAGCTATAATAATTTTCCAATTTTAGTTTTTAAAAGATCAATTGTATCGATTACTTGTTATGCTCTTGTAATTCCGCTGTAAAAGTAAATATTTCATTATTCAAGTTTAGTTCAGTACAATTGTTATCTAATTTTTAATTTCATCAACAGAAACTCTTTATGAACAACAGATAACACCAAATTTAATAAGTTAAGTTATGAAAAATCTAAATGAAAATAGAAAAGAAAGATATTCAGCAAAGCTTGAGAAATTTCGATTATTTATTTAAAGTAGATAGTTATACATTGATTAACCCATCTCTTAGCTAGAATCTCGAGAATCGTCACAAAATTGAACTTACGAATATAATTTCAGAATAACGTCATTTTAACTTCCGGCGGCCTACTGATGTAGAAATGTTTTACAAATGCTTATCGATTGGTTAAAACGCCGTAGAAATACATCAAACATATTTTTCCTTCAAGTTTGTCATTCTAAATGCTAATGATTTTATTTTTATTTACAAAGCAGCTTGAGAGTTTTTTATTTTGTTATTGAAAGAGAACATTCAATGAACATTTATGTTTTGCTCATTATCTAATTAAATTTAGCAAATCAGTATTTTTGTAAATCAAAGCGAGCAAGTTTAATTTGCTTAAAACATCAAACCAAAAACTTATTTATACTAATATACTTTCTTTGAAGAACGGCATGTATGTCTAAATATGCCTCAGAAATAGCTCAGAGTAGCATTTAGTTTTATTAGTAGGATGAATAACAGAATACGCTTATCTCAAAGTTTGAAAAATTTTTAGTAAATAAGAATAAAACATCAGTTAGTTTATATATACTACATCAATTAGTGTGTTGTATAATTGCAGCCTTAACCATGACTTTTCAACTAACTTTTGACTACTACATGTACTTTACACTTAACCATAGTTGTGTTAAGTGTTTTAAATACGTCATACCAACAGTTACAAACGCTAACGACAATCTAGCAGTAATTTATTTGCATCTTCCTTTTATCCCGAGTTAACATAACACAGATCATACAAACTAAACGACAATGTGACAAAATCTCAAACGGCTTGATTCAAAACAACGTTATATAATTATTAACTTGTATTACATTTCTTAAGCTGTGACATGTATATCGCTGATGTCGTTTTGCAGCCTTCTGTGTTGATTATGACGTCATAAGGTGAATTAGAGCGGCGTATTTAGCAGCGCTATAACTTGTGATGAAACCTTATATAAACTATTTTTTATAAATAAATAATTATTTCTAGTAACAAACTCTACCGAGTTTTGTTAAGAGAAGGTGTTTCTCTCATTGCATTATTTACCGTGTATGCTTTGTGTATTCTTTCAAAGGTCGGCAAGGGGCAATTGAAACAGAGACAAGCAACGATTCGACGTCGCAAGATGCTTGTCGGCCGATGTCAGGTTCGTGTGTGAGATCGGAACCTTTTAATTGCTCCTCCCCAATTTGTAGCGAGGTTACCTAGCAACAACCGGTATTTATTAGTGATTGACACATTCCACCGAGCGCACTCGAGTTTCCTTTTCTGTTGTTACGTCACAATAGCGATTTGAGTCTTTTTGAAACTTGTATAACACCATCGTTTGCATGTAGTGGCGAGCGTGAATAAACTTGGAAGCGTAAAACAGCCCCTTATTATAAGAATCATAAAACAAATTGAAAAGTTTTAAATTAAATTGCAGGGCTTAGTTGTAAACCACTGGTAAGACTTAAAAGTACAAATTGAATACCGTCCGGAATTTTTTTTATTTTAATTTAAGCGTTCACTAAAAATTTTACCTTTAAATTGTTTTAAGACAAACGGTAATCAGACTTCTTTTAGTAAAAGAAGCTATCATCTTTTTGTTGTCAAACTTATAGAGTTTGCGATAAATGCGACCAGCAATCAGATAACAGAATAATGAATTTTTCCTTATTCAAAGTTGTGAAATATTCATGAGACAGATAAAGACAGATGAATAAAACAGACATTTTCTGTCAAACAACAGTTTTATATGAAGAAAAGTGTGAGTGAGTTTTAGGAAGAAGCACAAAATTGTAAATCATTCCGAATTTATACTTTGCTATAATCTTGTCGCGCGGTTATTGATTGCCGTTTGTACTGACATACATCTGATTATGATCATTAAACAAGTCTCATTTTAATTAATTATCACTTGAAACTATGACTGATATTTTTGTGAAAGTTTTTTGTTGTTTTATTTGTGTGTATTAAAGACAAAGAATAAATTAGTGAATAAAATTTGTTAGCTTTATTAGTTGAACTTATTGATGTTAATTAAAAAATTTAATATGTTAATTAAAACTTATACTTAACTTAAAAACTCGTATTTAAAAAATCGTACATACAAGTTAATTAAAAAAAATAATTTAAATCATGAAAAAAATACATGCCATATTTTGGTATTTCGCATAAGTATTTTCTAGTTTTTAGAATTTATTTTTAATATTGACTAAACAGCGATAGTTAGTTTTTTTATAGTTTATATCTAACTATGTTTTTGTTTTGATTCTGTTTAAACATTAAGATTAACGCGTTTATATGTATCTGTACCTAATATCAAAAAAAGTTTTAGATTTATATGAAGTAAGTCTTATTAGTAAATATTACATAATAAAACTAATAACAATATAAATTGATAAAACATACAGTCATAAAATCTAGTAAACGGTTTAAATATACCAAAAAAAACCAAAGAAACATTTTCAATAGTATTTTTTTAACATACATGGTTTTGTAAAGCTCTTGTATTCAAATTTAAAATCAAGTTTAACACTTTTGTTATACTGTATTTTTAAGAACTAGTTTTCAACAGTTTTACAATGTTTCATTTAATAAGTTAGCTCAAGTCACGAATTTAACAATGCTTTTTTAATGTTAATTGATTATAAGCGAAAAAAAAAACTACGAACCATCGTATATTTTTATTAGCAGATATACACTTCCACATCATTTACAATTACATCCTTAAAAACCATCTAATCTATAAGTCAACAAATCTCATCTTACTTACAACAAGTTTTGCCGCCTACGTAACTGCATGAATAACTTATCAGCTGTCGAGATTATGTTGCCGTGTTACTTGGAAGATTGATATGTCTTCAACAATAAGGAAAGTCATGGCGCCACACTTTATTTTCTTCCCCAATGTAAAGTTTTAAGTTCAACTGAATAAGTCCGAATGTTGCGATAACAAGTGTGACGTCATACGTGTGTTATATACTTTAGAAGCGCTTTTAATTGCTTGCAAAGGTTTTAAAACCAAATTTAATTGAGTTTTTGTTTTTCTTTAGTACTTTATTTTAACTTGTTGAAGCAAGAGTAGTTTGAGTTTATTTTTTATATAATTAGTATAGGTTAGAAAAAAGGGTTTAAATATAATTTTGTTTTATAAAAGTTCAAAAAATAAGTATCAAAGTAATCAATGATTTTTAAGCTCTTATAATAAGCTCTTATGTTTTGAGCACTCAAATCCATACGGTTTCCAAACTAATGTAAAGAAAAAATAAATTAGGTAATAAGTTACATAGAGAAAATTAAGTCTTATCAAAACTCATTCAAATAGATAATTGTAACAGGTAACAAAAAATTCTATAAAACCTTTAAACGAAATATTACAAACTTAAAACTTTTTAAGCAAACCGATTTGTTTGAGGATTTCAAAAGCGAAAAAAAAGTAGATTCCATTAACCCTTGATCAGGCAACCAAAACTTCATGATAACTACCGCAAGTGTAATTTTGCATGGCAACGAGCATCGCGGTTACTAAGCAACATATCGACTCGAATGTAATTAAAAGCGTTAATGTATTCTGTTTGCACATTTTGCGGACTAATAATTATTGATTTTAATGCAAATTGTGGTAAATTTGGTTTCGTTCGCTGTCTTTAAAAAGCTAGTTTAATATAAAAGTTATTAAAGTCATAGTTGTGAAAACATTAAGACACATCAATTTTAAGACAGCATACTAACTTTAGATAACATAAAACAATATAGTTTTTAAAAAAATATAATGCTAAGAGTTTACACTCTACAGTTTAAAATAGTTTATAAACAGTAAAAAATATTGTAGATAAAAACAGCAAAAAATTTTAATTCATTGTAATGCTTAATGCTAACTAAAATCCATTTTAAAATATTTTCATTTGCCAAAAGAAAGCCTATAGTCGTAAGTACCAATAAGTGATGTGGTATTATTGCTTTTTGTCGATCAGTTGTTTTTAGATTTAAATTCAACATGCATATACTCTAGGAGTATTTTAGTGATACCCGCAAGCAGGCATGTCTTGGCATTTTATTACCACTAAAATAAAAACAAATTGGAAGACATAGCGATATTTCAAATTTTATAAAACGAAAACTGTTTGATTATCTTATTTTTTGGTTAAACTAAAAAGTTAAATTTATGTCTAATTTGTGGTAACTTTTGTCTAAACTTGTTCAAAAATGTATTAAATTGGCAGGCTAACCAATGTTTAAAAACTTAAATGGAATCAGGCCCGCGATTTTTTTAATTTTGCGCGCTAAGCTTACATTATTTCTTTTAAACTTTAAGAGATCTATTGATTATTATGAGTCCATTATTTTGATTTTGTTAAACATTTAGAAACTTTTATCAGAACTGTTACTGACTAAGTTTTAGCGTACTAAAAAATAAAAAGTTCAACTCAAATAAAAGTTTGAATGCTTTATAATGCATTTTGTTTGAAGATAAGCAAAACTAAATAATACAAACTGCAATAACTAAACTTAAAATATTGCTCATAGAGTTAAGTAAAATAAGTTTAGGGCTTTAATTGTAGATTAAATTTGTTTAAAAACACTTGTAATTTTCAAACTTTATTATTTAGAAATTCATAAGATTTAAATAGTCGTGAAAATTTATATATATTTATTCACTATCTTCTTTGATAAAAATTTTTAATCAAAATTACATTTGTATTTTTAAAGTATTCTGTTTATAAAATATTGACACATTGTATGCTAATGGTGCTTAAATGTTGTTATATGCTTTTCAGGGAAATAATTTTTGTGACTAAATGTTGCCACATGTATCACCACATAGGAATTTTATAAAACCCAATGAGTACAAATGAGAGATGTTTGTTTACAAATGTTTTATAAATTTTTAACCTAAATTTTTATAATTAGTATAGTAAACGTTTTGTCAAGTATATTTGAAAAGAAAAATACTAATTACGAATTGAACTATGTTGATTGATAAAGCAATCTATAATACAAAATTATACTAGCAAAAACTTCTTTAAAAACTTATAAACTATTAACGTGTGTTTTAATTACTTTTTGATATTTAAAGAGTTATTAAAGGAAAAAAGAATAGTAATTATCATAAGAGGAATTGAAATTTTACTAAATATAAATGTTTTTTATCAATCAATATATTTGTGTTCAGGTTAGAACTGTTATCTATTTAATTTATTAATTTAAATCAAACCAATATATATCCTGATAAAACTCCTTTTTCAAATGAAATTAACAACAGTCGATAAGCAAATTATATAAAAACCAAAACTCTATTTATAGTTTAATAATTGTTAAAGTAATTTAAGCTAATTTTGTCATATCTTTCCAAGTAGTGTAAAAATCTAAGAAAAAATGTAAATATTACTTGCATTACATAAAACTTCAGTTACTTCTAGCAGTTAACTATAAATAGCTAAAATATACTGGTATTGCTACTGGTTATTGTCATAACGTTTTAGTTACGAAGCTGTAAACGAAAACACTTTTTTTGCACACAAACTAAGAAAGGATTTATAAATAACGAAAAACAAAAATCTATTAAGACCAGCCTTGAAACTTAAGTTGCAATTGTCACAAAAGTACTTTAAATTCAAATATACTTTTAAATCATCGGCACCTTGATGCAGCTAAATTTATCAAAATTTTCTGTCTCTATCGAAGTTTTGTAGCTGAAATTATTGTTCTTGACATCATAACTGTGTACATTGATTTTCTTGTTTTGTTTTCGGAATAAATAAATCTTATAACCAATATCGACTAACTGACAGTCTGGACTCCATGCAAATTTTGGAGTATTTTCAATACATGTGAACTTTCTTGTGACACTATCAAATACTTCCTTATGAAAACTACTGCCTCCAATAACAAACATTTTGTTGCCAATACTAATTGCAGCATGATTGCTTCTTGGTGATAGCATGTTATGAAAAGGGGACCATTTGTTTACATGAAAGTCATAAGCTTCAATCGATTTTAGTTTTCCAAAGCGAACATATCCTTTGCAAAATGCCCACCCTCTGCTACAACTCGGTTTGTAACTACTGGTCTTAAACCTCCTGAAACAATTATTCTGCCTTCAAAAACTGTACAAGCTGCCTTTTTCCTACTTTCTATCATAGAATCGGCAGAAGTCCATTGGTCACGTTGTTTATCATAAATCATACAATTCCTCATGCAACTAATTCCACAGATAACAAACACCTTTTGCATGAAAGCACACACGTAGTAAGGTGGATATAATTCTTCAAATAAAGGTAATTTTTTCGAGGTTTTTGTAAAAGAAGAATACTTTATAAAGGCGGAGGAACTGCGATCTTCAAGCTGACCTAACACATAAACATCAGAACCACTAGAAGTAGCTTTAAGACCATTTTCAGGTATAGGGAGACTAGGAAGGTACATTTTAGTGTTAAAGTTGTTCAACAGAAAAAGTCTGTTGTTTGATTTACCTTCGCCATACCTTTTACTATGAAACACAGCAATACTAAAATCTTCCTAATCACAATATCTGTTTTGATTCAAAATAGAAAACTGATCACTTAAACTTCTGCTAAGTTTTTTAAAACTAGATGGCATATTTTTATATATTGCTAAAGAAAAGTCAACTATTAATCAAAACCGTACAAGTAAACTTTTAATATATGTTTTTAATTATTTTTTTTTTCAGTTTTCAAATTAGTCAATTTTTTTTGAAGTAAGTTTAACTGAAAAAGGTTATTTTGTTCTAACACATTTTTTTAAACCAATTAAGTTATTAGTTGAAGTAAAGTATAAAAAAAAAACAAATTTAAACTTTTTTTTACTCTATATATATATATATATATATAGAATTAAGTTATTTAACTTAATAAATTAAATTTCACACTTTGCCCACCTTGAGGGCTTTATTATTAAAAAGGTTTATTTAAAGATGCAAAACTTAAAGGACTCGAGTTTTGTGACTATTCACTCATCAGCTTCAAAACAAATTTAAAATAAAGCACAAAACAAAATCACTAATGAAAGTTAAAAATGCACAAGCCGTTTTGCATGATTTTTAATAGTTTCAAAATTACGTCATAATCTATTTATGCAAAAAATTTTTAACTTTCATTAGTGATTTTGTTTCGTGCTTTATTTTAAACTTGTTTTGAAGCTGATGAGTGAATAGTCGCGAAACTCGAGTCCTTTGAGTTTTGCATCTTTAAATAAACCTTTTTATATATATAAATTTATATATTCAGGAAATGTTTTATTTTAATAATATACCAGTTAATTACTTAAACATCAAAAGATCTGTCACCACAATTTATTGGTACTAATTTAATAAAAATTTTTATTAAAACCTTTTAATCATAGAATAAAACTTTTTTTTGCAGAGAACGTTGTATATCAACTTCATATATAAATATATTAAACAGACTACTGCTTATAAGAATATAAACTATTCAAACTGACTGCAGTATAAACTGCATTTATAAACTTTAAAAAAATGTTAATATTTATTGATGTAAATACTAGTAACCTAAACTATTTTCATGAGCTAAGATATTCAAAAAATAATTCAACAACAATTACTAAAATAAATTATCATTATAGTTTAAGTAAAACATTTAAATAAGATTAGTAAAGTATTTTAAATATACCTACTTTTACCTAACTTATTAAACTTATTCAAATAACGTAAATTAATTGTATGCCTTATACTTTATAAAGGTTGTGATACCAAAACATACATAAACAAAAGAAGGTTCCTTACTCCGTAAATAAGTAAGAATACTACTTTCTTTTAATACAGACAAAAACTTCATATTACTTAACTTAATTAAAGATTTTTTTTAATTTGATGTATGCATTTTATAAGTACAAATTAGAAAGTCATTATATATTTCAAAACTTTAAGTACAAGCTCTACTACGATTAAATTTTTTTAATACCTTTTTATGTAATTTAAGCAAATGAAAATTTCTGTGGATATATAGTAACTTAATAAAAGTTTTGCTGTACTTAAACAACTTCTAATTACAATTTATTCTAAGGTTGTTTTCTCATTGAAAATTTATTTAAAAACGGTGCAGGTAAAGATGTTTTACATTATGTTAATCTCAACTCAAACAACTTGTCAGCTGTTCCTTAACTAGAAAAGCCAGCTGCAGAATCAATACTATGCGATATACTCGTTTATATAAATTTAACACTCAAAACCTAATGTAAAGTTAGAAGTTATCATTACTTTTGCTCCAGTGATCACATGTTATCATTATTCTGATGTTATTAATTATGTTGCCTAAAAACGCACCTGTGTGCTAGATGAGAGTCTTTGTAATGATATATCATTCATTTAACTTTCGACAAAAATAATCATAACATTATTTAAAATCGGCACCTTTTGAAAGTTCAGTTTTAAGGCTGAAGTTAAATTTCTGGATTTCCGAGTTAATAATAAACTTATGTAAACTTATGATGGCAGTGTAATAGTGTACAATTTTTTTAATTTAGGCTAAATATATTTTATGTGTTATAAAAATAAAATGAAAGTTTTTTAATTTTTAGTATTTTGATCGCAATCATGTTTAAAAATTTATAAGTAAAATAAAAAAGAGTAAAGTTTTATTTGTTCAAAATCTACTAGTAATTAAATAACAGTCTCTCAAAGTGAGCGATTTTAACCAGTAAGGTGAACAAAAATTAACTGAGTAATTAACTAGTAAAGTTGCGATATCTAGTTAAGGGGCGCGATTATTTTCAAATTTTTGCTAAATTGGCGATAGTGTGAAATAGTAGTGGAAACTTTTATCTAGATACAAAAAACATGTTTAATAGTTAATTTTTTCAAGTATTTAGTCTCTGTAATAGCTCATTACAAAGTAGAGTAAAACTAAAAGCTACAAACAACAACATAGTTGTACTAAATTAAGAATATTGCTTCGATTTTGATGCGTCTAGAAATTTAGTTGTTTTGCGACAACACGTCTTTAATTAAAATAATTTAATATTTATTACAACGTATAAAAATCAGTATGTAAAAATATTGAAACAGATGAGTTGTAATAAGACAACAAGGTTGGTTGTCACGTGAACAAAATGTTTTTTTTTGTGAAATCTTAAAGTACATTGTTCTAAAACGTGTTAGTTAAAAATTTAGCAAACTTTAACCTAAACCAGGTCTTAACAATTAATAAAAAATAAACAAAAAAATCAAATATATTTTTTGTATAATTTATTTTAAAACTTATAACAAAAATGAATAAAAACAGGATGAGTCATTTTGCTATAAATTGTTTACTTTTTACTGCATTTTATTATTTATAATCACAACACATATGAATTAGAATCTTTAATAAAAATAAAATATAAAAATTGTTTAAATAATCAAACAAAATAAAAAAAGTTAATACTAGTTAAAAATTAAATTTAATCTAAAAATACCACATTTTTTCTGTTTCACAACAATTTTTACTTGTTATGTGCAGTATAGCTTTTAAAAACATTATCTAAAAAATTTAGCATGAATATTTATTTAAGCATATATATTTAGTCTTTAATACTCGTTGAAACTAGAGTAAATAGTACTTAAAATAAATTTTCTTAAATATAAGCACAATTTGACATAAACAAGCGTAAGTTAAATTATATGTTCATACTATTTTGCTCAAAAGTACAAAAGGTAGATAAACAACTAAAATTCAAATTATGGTCGGGCAGATTTGTGATATTTAGTTTAATTTTCTATTCATTTAAGCTTTAATTTCCAAGAAAGTTTAACAGTAAGCGAACAAAAGGATATGAGTCAAACTAGTAATCCTCTTTTTTTAATTTGATTAAGGTCTACTTTTACTCGGTTTAATATATAAAACAATAGAAAACTATCATAACAAGAGCGGCATACAATATTTAATGAAAAGTAGAAACTAACAAAACAACAAAGAGAGCAAAAAAATTTCATGAAGTTAACCCAAAATATGTTCAAATCAAATAAATAATGCAGTGCCCGCACCGCTTATCTTTCATATTATGACGTCACAACTAGCTGCAAATCGTTTGGTGAGGAAGCGTTGTAGAGAGGAGTGGCGCAGGAGATTGTGGAGAGATCGTAGCTGGATACGGAGGGGATGCTGTGAACCTCCGAACAATCAGACATTGAAGAGGGAGTCTGATCCGAGAAGTTGTTGACCTGAATGTGTTAAAATTTCATTTAGACATTTATTAACATGTTTAACGCCATTTTTCTAAACCTATAAACTGTAAAGTTAATGGTGTATAACCATATTAGTTTTTTTTATTGTTATTTTTAAAATATAATAACTATTATACTAATAAATATAACTAAACCAGTCAAAAAATTTATAAAATGATTTAATTTTTTTATTTTAAACACAACGGGTGATTCTGACGGTTTTTATAATTTTTTACTAAATTGATTTAATAAATTTATTTATTTGATAAAACTTTTTAAATACTTTGGTTAAATACTTTTGATAATAAAACCGAACTTAAATTCACCACCCTATGGAAAAGCATTTACTTCCAATAAAAATTAGTTTTACCATTAAAAAATTAAAATCGTGGATTTTTAGAAACATTTCGTAACTTAACTTAAATATTATTTGTAAGTCTTAGTTTAACAAGACACAAAAAAATACAGTTTTTACTTTAATTCTATTAACTATGCAATAAACTAACTGTTAAAAAACTAGTCATTGAGTGAAAAATTGTTTTAACTATCTGATAAAACTGTTTAGTGAAAACTTTAACAACATATAATAAAACAGTCAGTTACAAATATTAAGAATAAATCACATACGTTTTTGCCAATTAAAGTATATTATTTGCTACTTAAAACTTCAAAAATTTTTTGTCAACTAAGTTTTGATCAAAATATATATTGTATAAATTTTATATGTTCTCCTTTTTACAATGCTGAGATCTTTAACTTTTTCTTCATCAATTTTTATTTACTTAAACTTTTTTAATTGGTTTAATATTTAAAAATATATCAAAACAAATATTTACCAGTTGCTGAAAAGGGGGTTTTTCAATTTCGCTCTGCAATGCGAAATCACTCAGCGCCTTCCAAGCCGGTCGCTGTCGATGGTTGTAATTTGATTGGTCCACGTTGATGTCCGTGGACTGGCTAGAAGTTTGTCCTGGATTGTTGACATTTTGGTCTGTGGCTTTTGTTCCAATGTTTAAGTTGGACGCTTCTTTCTAAAAATCAAGTAGGAACTTTATTCAGAGTAACCATATTCATACGTATATACTTTACAGTTTATGCTATAAAAACAGTGTTCAAATAAAAAGCATAAACAACCTTCTCTTCAAACCAAAATAAAATTATCAACAACAAAGCTTATCGGAACTCATGCAATTAAAAAAAAAGTATAAATTACATAAAAAAAACTGATTAACTTCGGAATTAAACTTGAAATGAAAAAAAAAGCATCAACTTTTCAAATGTTATCCCTTTTGTTTTTGTTTCAATTATTTTGCTGATAAGCGCAAGCATACAGCAAAATACGTCATCGTCTACAATGGGAAATGCAAGTGATAAAATTAAATTCGTTTATTATAGTAATTTAATAACTGTTGTACTGCTGTGAATACCCAAAAGCTTTCTGACG
This sequence comes from Thalia democratica, assembly GCF_965202585.1. Classification (NCBI taxonomy): domain Eukaryota; kingdom Metazoa; phylum Chordata; class Thaliacea; order Salpida; family Salpidae; genus Thalia; species Thalia democratica. The sequence continues at coordinate 70,066,780 of NC_139169.1, read as the reverse complement.
TGGTTGCTAATTTTTGATGCGTTTCTACCAATGTAATTAAATAAATATAACATCAGACTCATATAAACAATCTTATATAAATACCAAACTGAGTACAAGGTTTGTGAGTTGTAAATAATTCAATATTAAAGTGGTAAAAAAACGCATAGTTCAGCAAGCTACATATATAATATTTTATTAAGTGTATCCTTCTAAATACAAGCTTTTTATCGCAAAAGAGAAAAATTTACAGGAATGAAATTAAATTGTCTATAATGAAATATTACTCATTTTTTTTAAACCATGTACAATACTTTTTACAATTTATCACATTAGACCAAGTAAAGTTTAAATCAAACTTGTGAAAGGAAAGTTATTTTATCAAAACTTAAGTGAAAGCAGTTTTCGCTGACAAGCTACTTGAGTTAAAGATGCACAACACACTTCACTTATCAGATATTTTTCAAAAAAAACCGAATAGGCAGATTGCATGTGATGAGTTCAAGTTAATAATTGATAACATGCCTCTTTTTGTTTGCAAACTCGTGCAAGAAAGTTGCAAAGAGGCGAATAGGTCAAGCGTGGCTTGTCACTAATCCAAGAAGAAAATCAGCATCTCAGATTTTCCACATTGATCGATGCCATCATGAATACTTAACAAGGTTCAATTGAAACCCTATTCAACCTGCGGCGCAAACAAGGAATAAGAGCAGTCTCGTCTATTTATTCTTTGTGACGTAACAGAATGTACATTTTTAGCAATATTTTTCTTAAAACGAGTCAATTAAAAATAAATAAACTACTTCCGTAGCTTTGTTTGCTCTTTGAAACATAAACTATTCTAAAGCACATAATTAATTTTTTGTTAATGACATAAACTTAGATACAAAAAATATAGGGAGAAGTAACTTGAGTTGCAATCTCAACTAAACTTTAGAAATATTTTTGATTGAAGAAACTTTTTCTTCAACTTTTTTTTTGATTTCTTTTAAACTCTATAAGTTTTTTTTCATATTCTTAATAAAACTATGTTGTCTTTAGTTAAACAACTGTCTTTAAGATGTTTTATTTTAAATCTACCGCCTATTTTTTAATATTACTTATGTAGGAATTTTTTATCTAAAATAAATATGTCTGTGATAAACACTGATATTTTAAGCATACGCAGAAATTTGGAAAACATTTTTAAAAATTTAGCTAAAAGAATTGATTTTTTTTTCACCAATATAAAAACCAACATGATGAGCGAATAATTATTTTTGTGTCACAACGCTTCCATAGCAACAACTTCCCTGTGGAGCGTCTTAAAGATATGGCAACCATCGTCGTGGTAACGAAAATTAATGCTATTTATCATAATAACGTCATTAATCACTATTTATAAGATGTTTAAAAACTAACTCTTTTCTAGAAAAATTTAAATGATATTAGTTTTTTCTTCTACGTTGTAAACTTTTCACAATTGAATTTAAAGACCAACGAAATATTGTTTTGAACTTTAACTTAATTTTAGGTACAGAAAATTTGATCTATGAGTTTTAAAAAGATTTAATGTGTGTGATTTATAAAGCGGTGATTGGTTTTTTAGTTTGTATACTTTACAAGTTATCTACTTAGAACAAAGTTGTATTTACACACTTAATTTGATAAACTGAAACTTTTTTAAATAAAACAAGCATTTAACTCGATAACCTAAATTCTTCGTGCACCAGGTCCTGGACCAAATATCTTGAGGGTTTTCTCGTTTTTTAAGCTAATACTATACTTTAAAGCTAAAGTTATCTTCTTTCAAAACATTAGAAAAATTTTAACAAAGCCGATTATACAATAAGATATTAATACGTTACCTAATACAATACGGTAAGATTAAACAAATATGTAAACATAAAAAATAACTTTATATGTTTGTTTATAGTTTAAATAAAATATATTTATATTTTTATAATAATAAGTTACTTTAAAATCTTATTTATTTATATATTGACCAGAAACAATAACTAGAATGTTATTTCGTTACCAGGTATTAGAACTTATTATTTTAAGCGTTTTGTTTATTGCGGTTCAACTAAAAGGTTTTTTATACATTTAAAAGTTACACAAGCTAGTTTAAAACTGTTTTTTTAAATCCTTAAGCTTATATAATTAACTTACAACACTTTTAGTGCATTTAGTTTAATTAGTTATTTTGTTTAAAATTTAGTTTTTCTGTTTAAAACCTACTACACTAATCAATATTGAATGTTTATTAAGCACAAACATTATTAGATCATAGATAATCAGTAAATTTAAGATAAAAGTGTCATAAAGAAAGCATCTTAAACAGTGCATCTCTGTGAAATACATTTGGTTATGACGTCATAAGACTCAGGTGTTGAGAATAAATCGGTGGCATGCAGATTGCTTGAAATATATCGCCAACATGCAAGAGTATTGTCAAGGCCAGGGGTCGGCATCAAGTTATAAAAAATTTGTTACATTGCATATATTTTTACTGACTTTTATTATTTCAATAAACATTTACAAGCGCACGACAGCTTTGTATTATGTATAGTGTAAAACAAGTGTAAAACTCGAACTTTAAGTTTGAAGTAGAGTTTCCTAAATTAAAGTTTTAAGGTTAAATCAGTATTTTCATTCAAACCATGTTGAAATGAGCAAATATGTTTCTATCTTTGTGTACATAATAAAAATTTGCGCAGTTTGTTATAACAAAAAACAAAGATATATTTTTTTTCAAAGCAAACAATTTTCAAATCCTTAGTGTTAGCTGTCGGTATTTTAAATTTTAATACAACATTTTTAAACTAAAAATATTGTTTTACTTTATTTAGTCAACAAGGTTTTAAAACATTCGTAAGTACTGAAACTGAAAACAAATTTACATAAAAAAAATGTAGCTCCGACTAAGTAAAACATACATCTGCTTGATTAGTAGAAACAATCGTAAAATTTCTTATTGTTCCATAAACAACTGTGTACTTTAAAGATGTGTTCAAGTTCGTTTTAATATATATTTATTTATTATTAAACATCAAATATCAATGTGTTGTGTACATTATATTAAATAAGTAGATAATATGACATTACTTAGGTTTGCAGGTAAGGCAGGAATATTTAATATGCCTGTTGTTTTTTCGGATTAAAAATAAAAACGCTTATATGGTACAATTATTTGTATAAATAATTTTGGCTGATTTTAGTTAATACAAGTTTTAACATTTCAAAATACTGAACTATACTTTTAATCAACTTTCTTAATGTATATAAAAAAAGGTCATTAAGTAGTTTAAATTCATGATAATGTTCAACAATAAGAACAATAATGTTTTATTTTTTCAATGCATTTTTTGTGATGAATAATTTTTTTTCAAATGAGTTTAACTATTTTTCAAGTTAGATGTTTTGTAGAGATTAAAATATCTTTTTGCAAAAAAAAAAATATTATTTATATCTATAAAACTTTACAGTTTTAAGTATATAAAACATTCCTAACAACTTTGTTTTCAAATAATTATCAAACCAACCTGCTGCTTTTGCTGCCCGCAATCCTGCTGCCCTCCTCCTTCGCCGTTCCTCATCTTCTGCTCCTGCTGCTGCTTCATAGCGATCTTCTTGTCCTTGCACCGCTTGTTCTGGAACCACACCCTAATGACTCTTTGAGGAAGTCCCGTCATCGTGGTCAGCTGCTCCTTCATGATGGCGTCGGGTCTGCAGTTGTTCTCGTAGAAGGTGTGCAGCACCGTCAGCTGCTTCTCGTTAAGCACCGTCCTCTGTCTCGTCGTCTTCCCCTTGTTCTTGTTCGATCTTGCTGAGTGTCCTGATTCCTTGCCGATGTGTCTTCCCCTGTTTAAGCTAACTGAGGGCTCTGGATTGATGTTCTGTCCTGGCATTATTTGGCCCATGTAAGCGTCTGCAGAACTTTTGTAGTTTTAATTTAACTTAAAAATTTTTAATTTAAAATTATACAAAGACCATAATTTGTTATAATTTTTAACTTCCATGTTTTTAGGTCAAAAAAAACTCGATTTACTAAGTTAAGAGTAAAAACAATGCAAAACTATAAAAAACCTTAGCTACTAGATTTCTGTTTAAAAGCTGTGAAAAAATATCTTTAACTGTATATTTATTCATCAATGTCGAAAGTTATCATTAAAGTATTTGATTTATAAAACTCTAGCGTATGTCGGTAAAAGCATGTTTTGGCTGTCATCACAATCAAGTCGAAACTTATATAACCTTTTAACATAAAATTATAACAATGATATTTTTTTTTGTTTTTTTGATATAAAAGTTATTATTTTTGTATTACCATACTACAGGATTTTAAATGAGTTGTATTTTGAAATAAAACGATCTAAAACTTTTGATATATATATATATAATTCTAAGCCCAAAGCTAAAAAATTAACCGTCTGATAGGTACGTTAAAACTGATGTAAAATCCCGATAAAGTCAATTATTTCAACTGCAGCGTTTATCTTTCAAAACACTTTTTCTGCTAATCTCCAGCCTTAGCAGGTGACTTTATAAGCTGTGACTTGACTTTTTGTAGTTTAATACTATAGTTGCGGGTTCGAAAGAAAAATTTAACTGTCGTTCCTAAGATGACTTCAAACTTTGACAAGTGGAGTCACTTCATGAAACATTTTTTTTTCTCGTCATGAATATCTAAATATAAGCTGGCAGGTGGGAACAGCTTTTGTTTCTTCACACTTTATTTACACTGCATTATAACGAGTTCATTGATTTCAGGTATTTGATAAACAACTTGTCTTTTCTTTTTTTTTAACTTATAGTTTTACATAAGTTGAACTTTGAACTTCTAGCTGGATTATAAAACATTAAGAAGATTTTAGTCTATAATCTATTCTTTAAGTAAAAAAATCATAAATAAAAAAACTTTTATGTGCTGGTTTTGTTTTTTAACTGAACTAAAGTAATCAATATAGCTTGCACGTTTATAGGTTTATAGTAAAATATTACTTGTATAGGTTTATAACCAAACTCCGAGGTCAAGTCTTTTAAATTATTTTGTCTGATATTAATTAATTTTATTTATTTTTTTTTTTTTTGCAAACTCAATGATTAACAAAACTGCCGACAATTTTTCTCAGCAAAGAAAAGTTTAATATAAAATACAGCTAAGATTTTATAATGCATGGGCGCGAACTAAAACTGAAAATTAACACAAACAACAGCAACCGAAACATAAAAGAGCCAACACTTTTAAACATTAAAGCGCTTTCACTATCAAAAGAGTTTTATAATAAAATTTCAAAAAATATTGGCTTTTGTTGCACAAAGTCTGATTACGAAGTGCGAAGGTTGAGTTATGCGAGGTTAAGTTACACGGATTATCCAATTATCGCACGGTAGCTGGCATTAGTGCAGATTTTTATGCATGAGTGATTTCTATTTGAACTTGTTTAGAACCTCATGCATTAAAGACCAATCAGTGGTTAAAATTATAATTTCTGGTAGTAAAGTTACATACAGCATGGCTTTATAACTTAAAGCATTTTGTGTAGATTTCAATATCTACAAACTGTTTGATGATTTTCAGTAACTTGATTTTATACTTTGACTTAATTTACAAGGTTAAAATAAACTACTTTTTAAATACGGTATCAAACTAGTATTTTCCTTAATTGTGAAAAAAATATAGTTTTTCTACTGAATTAGATAAATAGTTTTCTTTTTGATATTTTAACTTAAGTACTTTATAAAAAACTTAAGTTAATTTCAAATACTATAAAGGTTAACGAAGTTACTAAAACATTTTATGTTAATAGAGTTAAAATATAATTAAGTTGTGTTGAAGATGCTTAGACAACTTTTTAGTCTACGTTTACAATTTTTGAATCTTTATTTGTCAAAGTAAAAAATATTAAAACTGCATCAAAAGAATTCTTAAATATTTCAATTAAAACTAGAATTGTTAAAAGAATCAGACTTACCAATAGTACTGTTGTCATCTGTTGAATTGTTGAAAATTCTTTCGTAATCTTTTATGCAATAGATGCTTCCATCTTCGTTACACACGAATGAATCTCCTGGTATCAGTTGATTGTGACAAGCGTAACATCTGTTTAACAGTAAAAAATTATGTTGACATTTACAAGTAATCGGGGCTGAAACATATAAGTGTGATTATAATATACAAATATTTTACATATAAACAATTCATTTTTAAATAACACGGTGATAAATTTCTTAGCAAGTATCTTATAAACTAACTTTATTTAGTTAATTTCAAGTTTGAATGATATATTATATGTGTTGTTTAAAATATACATTAGTGTTTAAATCACCTCTAATTCATTTATATCATTATGCATCTAAATATTTCTAAATTTTATATAAGTATTGTTATAATGCTCACTTACATAAAATAAGGGTAAGGTATAAAATGCAGTATCAAACATTATTTTAACAGTTATCACTAACCTAAAACACTGAACATGGTACTTTTTATCTCTTACAGACATCATCAAATCCCCTTTGACCAGTCCAAGTTTGCACTTTGCGCATTTTGGCGCAAACAAGCTGAAATAAATAATTTATTTTTAAGTCATTAGTGTATAAATAACTTGCTGTTGATCAGATTCAAAACGTTTTATAAGAAACTTTGTATAAAACAGTTATATTTGCAACAAAAAACAATTTTCAACTTTTAAATGAAATGTATAAAACTAAAACATTTCGTAAACTGATACTTTGATTACTGCTTACTTAACTCAAGAAGGAAATATATCACCTTGATATTTAAAACGTTTTATGATTAGGTTTAATAAACTCAACTTAATCTATTTCTAATTATCTTTTCTTATTACATCTTAATCGATATTATAAGTATCGTTTTGTAAATGGCTTAATGGATTTTTTATTAGCTTTATAACTACTTAGCTGCAAATACTTTACTATGGATATTGTTTTAAAAACTTCTAGAAAAACACAGTTATTAGTTGAGTTTGTACTCTTAGCGCTCCATAAACATTTTGTTTTAAATTTATTAATGTTCAAGTTTAGTTATATTCGTTTGGTACTGCTTTATGTACTATTAATAGCTATTTAGTTCTATGCTAAGATTTTGCAAACATTATTTTTCTTGATACTGATAAAAGTACACCCGGTTGAACTCATATACACAAAACATGTCTGCATATATACTCAATTATGACGCAATAATACGCTATTATGCGCTGCTCAAAGCTTCCGGACAATGAGCTCCCGTAGGACTTCCTTGCTACAACAAATGACGACACTTTTACTGCTCCCAGAATTATTATCAAATTTCGTTGTGTCTGCCTACATGCTTGTATTTGAAAGTTAAAGCGTCGCAGTCCGGATTGAAAGCACAAAATCAATCATACTTATTTCACCTGAACCGCATTACAACTTGGCAGCTGACTTCAACAGCTATTATGACGTCATAACAAGATTTGTCTTCAAGCTTTTATAAGGAATTTATTTAATAATTAATCAAAACTCTAATAGTTCTGGAGTGAAAAATAAAACCTTTCAGATTTAAAACTGAGCTTTTCAGTCATAGTTTGATCCTTTAACTCAATAGATTCAAGTCAAATGCAAACTTTATACATAAAATTAAACATTTTAAAACATGCACCTTTTGTTTATGTTAAGTTTATCGAAAGCTTTAATATTATTTCTGTAAACAATTTGAAGTTCGATTGAAAAAGTAAGTTAAGCTAGTAGAATCAGTGATTAGTAAGCAGAACTTCTTTGCAGTCGATAACATATGTCGACTGTCTCGACTCAAGCAGACAAAAACCACAATTTCTTGTATTTTATGTTCTTATTACAATCCTGTTACTTCGCTGCATCTATCTGTGTTTCTTGATTGTTTTTAGATTTTAAATAAGTTTTATAAAAAAAAAATGTCCTTTGATTTTTTTTCAAGCAAATATTCTGATTTAGTTTAAAAAGTTGTGAATTAAAAAGTGAGAAAATTAACATAGAAATTTAGTAAGTATTTCAAAAAAACTTATTTTAAAAACTAATGTATATGTTTTTCATAACTAATATATAAAAACCATCAACTTTTTTTATAAATATACAGTTCTACCCTTTGTTTATATTTATTTTACAAAGAAAAATTTATCAACAATAATTTTTTTTTAGGAAGTTTTGCCGGTGCATCTTACTAATATGATTGGCACTTTATAGTCCTATAATTTATCTTTGAAACTGATTAGATCTTGTTTAAAGCTCATTGTATGAACAAGTCACAAAACGCAAATATGAAAATATTTTTAATAAATTTAACGCTAATCTGTTTAATAACTTTTTTTTTTGGTGAAAATAAACGTAGTTGACAGTTTTTGTGATTTTAGTAGAAACATGAACTTACGCGTTTGATCATCATATAATTGACAATTAATTGTATGTTATTATATTTATTCACACATATAGTAATACATTTAAAAATATTTGAATTTGAAAGTGATCTGTTGTGTGAAAAACCTTTTTTTTTTGTTTTAAATGTTTTTATATACAAATTTTAGTTATGTTTTGAGCACTATATGAGTTTATTATTGATATATGTAGTAAAATAGCATTAAAAAGTTAAATAACAGTTATTATAGTTGTATAACTTCGCTTTTTCAAAAAGAATTTTTAATCAGTTGCTTGTTGAGATTATAATTTTTTTTTTTGTTAAACTAACAAATTTTTATACAAATTTTGTTTAAAATAATCCTTACTTAATTTAAAGTTCAGAAATTCAGAATATTCTCGATAAACAACAGGTAAGAACTTAATTTAAAACTTGCATATTAAACAAATTATTAAATTAAACTGCGTAAGTACTTAGTAAACAAGCAAAAACTTCAACTATTTAATCATATAGTTGAAATCTCGAACCGTTTTCATTAACTGTTAATAAATGTAATTTGTTCTTTATTATAACTGTTTTTAGGGTTTATCTTGGCTTCATACAAACAACAACAACTGTAAGCTACATTATAGCAGCAGCTTAAAAGCACAAGTAGTCACAAGTTGACTAAAAAAACCTTAACGCAAACTTTTGTGTGAGATGATAGGTTCTTGAAGATTTTTAAACGACTTGAACCAATTAAAAACTTTTCTGATAATCTATATTTGTCTCGGTGCTACATCATCGCTGGTGTCGACGAGACGTCGTCGGCATTGATTATGACGTCATAAGGAGATAATTAAAGTGATAGCTTTATACGCATCAACGTCGCTTTGCAACACAAAAATTTTTTTGATGTGATCGTACAATTTCCCTATAAAGTTTATCAATTACTTCCATTAACAGTTTCCTAGTTTTCTTTAAAGATCAAGTTTTCTCTTTATTTGTGTGCATCAAAACACTACAATAAGTTTCTAAAAGATCGACAAGGGGCAATTGAGACAGAGACAAGCCTCAATTCGACGTCGCAAGTTGCTTGTCGGCCGACGTCAGCTTCGTGTGTGAGATCGGAACCTTTTAATTGCTCCTCCCCAATTTGTAGCGAGGTTGCCTAGCAACAACCGGAATTATTAGTGATTGACACATTCCACTGAGCGCACTCGAGTTTCCTGTTCTGTTGTTACGTCACAATAGCGGTTTGAGCTGACTGAATAGTAAAAATTGTAACACACCATGGTTTACATATGACGCATAGGCGAGCGTAAATGAACTTGTTAAGAATAAATAGCTGAAAAGAAAACTTAGAAAATAGTCATGAGTTTGAATTGTAGAAAAGAGGCAATATTTAATGTCAAATTAAACTGAAACATGTCTGCAAAAAGTTTTATTTGTATCTTAAAGTTTTAGTTTTTTATTGCCTTTATGAAAACAAAAAAGGTTAATTAGACTTGTTTCCGGAAGTGAAAAACATCGATCTTTTTAAGGTCAAAGTTGTGGAGTTTGTGATATATCAGAAGATCGCATTTAGAAAAGAACGTTTAAGAATTTTCCCTTGTTTGAAGTTTTGAAATATTGATGAGAATGCCGACAGAGAAACACAATAAAACAGACAATTTTCTGTCACACAACAGCTTTGCTTGCAGAGAAGTGCGAGTGAAGTAAAAATAAAGTTTTAAAATGCTTGCTTTATTTTACAAGTTTTTTGTCACACAAGTATCGAATTTCTTTTATATTAAAAAAATGCCTTTAGTGTTAATATTCAAAATAAAACACACTTTATCATAAGTTATTGCTCAAAAACATGAATCGAGACTTTTGGGACATTTTGAAGTTATTATCATTTGTAAGTTTTCAAAGTATTACAGTAATATAATGTTTAACGCTTTATTTAATTGTAAATAAAGTTGTGAACCTTTTTTAATATAATATTTTTTATGACTATGTTAAGCTGACTTTAAGTTTTTATCAAACTCATTAAACTGTACTTCCTTACCATACTTAACAGTAAAATATGGACTCCTTAGAATTTAAATAATCAAAAAATTTTCGTGCCTAAAAAATAAAAACAGTTCAAATAGCATAAAATATTTAATTTTTGTACAAAATAGGTTTTATCTTTAAAATATTAAAAACTAAGTCAAAAAGTTTAGTTCAACTCAAAAACTGTCAATTGTTTTAAGATTCAGTAATTTATATTTAGAACTGACAATTTGGTTTGTATTTTATAATTACACTTAGCATTGTAGTTTTTGATAACTTAACAATTTAAGAATTTTAAGCTTTTAGTTTTTCTTTCTAAATAATGATTAATTATATTTTCATAATTACGTACAATTAATTCACTTGTGTTAAAAGAATTGTTAATTATTTAAATCAATTTGTTTGATTCTAAATTATTAGTTCTTCATAAGTTTTACAACAAAAATATAAAAAAAAAGAAACAAGGTATGTATCAAAACAAAAAACAATTTTCTTATTACTTATTATAAATGACTTGCCAAAGCTCAAAAGGCATAAATAATTCATTTAGCAAAATGATAAGATGACTATTTTTGAGATTATTAGTTAAAAGTGTGGATTCTTGCGTCGCATGTTAAATTGACCATATATTATTGCACTAAAGCATAAGCATGAAAAATTAATAATAATTTTAAAACTGTTACAAACTACTGATTTAAGAGTTTTGCTTAGCGTAATTTCTATGTCTATGAGAATTTTAAGCATGAAGTTTTGAAATCATTAGTAAAATAGCATAATTGAAGTTTTATAAAAAAAAGATAAATCAAATAAAAAAATGTTTTAAAGTTAAGTTTTAGCACATATTGACTATTTTTAAAACAATATTTTGTTTAACTAACATAAGCTTAAAAACAATCATTATAAAACATCCTACAACTATATTTCTAAACAATATTGTTTATCGTTTACTTTAGAGTTTTTCAGTTTTGAAAAATGAAAATTTTAAAAGTATTTGTTTTAAAAATTTAGTTTAAAAGAAAAACACTATTTAGTTTAGTTTTGTTTTAATGCACTTTGATTTCTTTCTATAAACTTTTTCTATTTGACAAAAAACTTTGAATAATTCAAAAACATATACCACACACTGTAGTTTTACCGTTTTTACTTTATTTACTTGACATGTGAGTTAATCGAGCCGACAGTTTATTAGGTCAACAAGCGAAAACAACTTGACAAATGGAAAATTTACTTTTGTTTTCAAAGCAGCGAATTAACAGCATAAACTGAAGAGGTGTTTTCAATTAACAGTGCCAAAGCTAAAAGGTTCGTAAGTTATGCTGAACATACTTCAACCGACAATGTATAACTTGCGTTTTTAAAATAACTTAATTGCTTATGGAACAAATTAAGTTTATCAAGATATTTTTTTTTGTAGCGTCAAAAGCATAACGGCAAAGTTATTAGATTGAAAGTAAAACATAAATTTTATTTTGTCTTTAAAACTTTTAAACATTTATTTAACACAAAAATCTTAAATTTTTTTTTGAATTTTGTTAAATTTTGTTTTTAATACGCTACTAAAACTTTTAACTCGTTATAATGCTCAGTAGTTTTCAAATAATTTTTTTGACATGTTTATATTCTGTGTTTTAAACTACTGTAGGTTTAATTTTTCTTGTGTTTGACTCTTCTAAGCTTTAAATCTGTTATATTACAGAAAACAAACAAACTGAAAATAGTCGTTTTTACAGTAAGGTTTGTTGTCCCTAACGAAGCAGGTTCTCATATCTGCCAGGTTGCAACCACATGCGGCGCACTTGAGACATTTTGAATGCCAGTCGACCCCCTGTGAGGTGCTGATGTAAGAACCGTGGATCAGGTGACCACAACCCATGCAAGTCCTGGAACTAAGTCCTAAAAAAAACTTCATTATAAACTCTTCTGTTAGAATTATAAAAACAGCGGTTTGAACACTAATAATGTTTTCGCATTTGATGAAACTGATTCGAGTTTATAAGTTGAATTTGTTAAATATATATTTTGACATACTGAACAGGTTTTTTTTAGACTACGTTTTTTAACAATAAAAAGTTAAAAAATTTTGTATACTATTAAACATTTTTGCAACAATATATAAATTATTTATAAGTTTAAATGCGCTTTTTCATTAACTTTATCAAAACTCAGGAGAATTGACCACAGAAATAAATTTTTTAAATCACACACCTCTTTAAAATTCATATAAGATCAACCGCCGAGTTAAATTGCTGTTCTCTTTTGTAAAAAAGTATAATCTAAATGTTTTAAGCCTCACTTTCTTCGATAGTTGCAAGATATTAACTAATTTATTCACTGCATTTTTTTTTCTTTTTAATTTTAACATTTTACTTGTAACTACAAAATTCTTAAATCAAACACCCACCAAAGGCTATCGGTCAAGCTATTTGGACGTTTGACTCGACTAATTTTTGTTAGACTTACTAAAAATTAGCTCTTAAAAGTTTTGAAATCTTATATTGTGAACGCTTTAATTTAATTAATGTTTGTTACTGTATACTTAAGTGCTATGACATAGATAAAATAAATATTGTGGTCTCAGAAAAGATAAAACTTACCTATTTTTATCGTTTGTAGTACTGATAATTTCAAGAACGGGTCAAACATGCTTAAAGGGACACTTTAGCTCAAAGGGACATTTTTCTCCACGAATTACAATTTTTCACGAGGGTTACTAATGCACGAGAGTACAAAAACAATAAAAATAAAATTACTAAAAAAACAGATAAATTAAATAAAATAAAGTTACCGACCGAGGGTAAGGGTTAGGGGTAGCAGTGATAGTAAAACAAAAAAAAAAGTATTTTATAAAATAAAATAAAAAGATGAAAACAAAAACTCAAAAAAAATTGATTTAAAAATCAAAATGAAAGTAAAAATACCGACCGAGAGTAAGGGTTAGAGATAACAGTGATAGTAAATATTAAAACATTAAACAAATGAAAAATAGAAACTAGTAAAACAAAGTTTAAATATTTGATTTTTAACCCTTGCAAAACTTTCTTCGTGCAAAACTGTCATTTCGTGCTTTTTTGACAACTAGGCGATAATTTTAATGTTTTTTTGTTTATATGTAATTTAGTTTTTAAAACAATCAAATTTGTTGGTTCATTGCGGCTGTAAACTAATGTTTCGACTTTCAAAATAATCAAATTGAAGAAATTAAATGTTTTTTTTTTCATCTTTTAACCCGTATCTCAATAAGTTTTGTCCTCTAGTTGAACTCAAAAACAGTTTTATAAAAAACTAACAAAATAAAGTATTCTTGTTATACACAATAAATAAATACTAGTACATAAAAACTAATTACTTCCATCTAAAAAACGAAATTACTAAGTTTAAGGACCTATGTATAAGTACAGTTTACAATTTTAATTTTTAATGACCTTAATAAAGTATTTTAATGCGTGCTGAAACTAAAAAGTAGAAAAGAAATACTTTTACATAATAAATATTCACCTCTTATACCATGTTTTGCGTTGTCAAAATGTTTAGGATACTTTCCTTTTATCACAGTATGACTTGAACTGCTCGACATCCCCTCAATCGAAACTTGTCCCTGGTTAGAGTGAAAGCACATCTCGCTTCCGGTGCTTCCCCCATTTTGGTACTCAGGTGAGAAGTAGCCCTGGGAGCTGCTGCCTACGGAGTAGTCGTCAAAATTATTCCAATCAAAGGTGTCCTGACTTTCTGGTGGTTTATGACAACATGAAAGGTCTCCTGTACATTGGACGACCTGCTTAGACGTTTTCATCTGATATCCCGATTCGATGACCCACGTTGGAGGAAATTTAATCAAAGTTCAAATTTACTTACGACTTAGTACTATTATAAGCTAGAAAAAGAGTAAATGTAACTAACGGCCTACTTAAGCGCTTTACAAATAAATAATGATAGTTTAACACTTTATCTATTTGTGTTAGTTTTTTGGTGGTAGAAAAAAATATATGTAACATGTTTTTATGTCTTAGATATTATTTCTAAGCAGTTTATTTTCAGAATTATAAAAAACTCACAGCTTTAAAATGATGAGCTATTTAGATAAACTTTTTTTTAAATAAACTTATATAACAGCTAAGTAAATAATTTAATCACTTTCTTTTACTTTACTTAAAAAGTATATAGTGTTTCTTTATATAATGTTTCTGAATAAAATATATAAATTTTATTTCAGAAACAAGTACTTTACATTACTGAAAATTGTAATCTTGTGTCTGTACAACTCTAATGTTTCTTTAGAAGTTTAAAGTTAAAGTAAAAAATGAAACAAAATAAATATTGGTTTGACACAGTAAATACATACACTTTTGTTTTCAAAATCTCTTTGCACTTATCTTAAAATTTAAAAACCTCAAAACTTATTAACACTTTTAAATAATAATGTTATCAATCTTTTTTAAGAGTTTATTGATGTATTTCTTGCTTAGTTAGTAAACTTGAGAGGAATTTTTGCCGGCGCTATGGATAAAATACAATAAAAGAGATGACTTAAGAAAAGACAAGTTATAAGAAACTTGACATGTTTATAAACATAGTTCTTGACAAAAATTAAATAGTTTCATCGCTATGTACTAAGCAAACATTACAAAACCTAATCGCAAAAAACAAATTTAAAAAACGGCTTTTTATTTTACCATTTCGGAAAAAAAACTGTCGTTTACTAACCATTCTAATATACATAAATGAGTTTGATTATGTATTAAATTATTTGTTGGAACAAGATGTGCTCACTAAACTTCACTATCGACAGGCTGTTTACGTCAAAAATTTGTAAAGTAAGGTACAAGATAAAATTTAGCAACAATCACTTAAGGCTCGAAGTTTTATCATGACATCAAGACACAACAAAAGGCAAAAAAGAAGTTTTGAAATTAAAATCTTCAGATAAAAAAAGAAATTGTATTTATTATGTTACCTTTACTGCGCATAAAAAGAATCTTGTAGTTACATGTTTTTTACAGTTTCAAAAATAGCAAAGCATTTTGTTTGACTCTTACTACGTAGGTAATGTCTTAATGCAAATATTTTTGTCACTCAACTGCGATAAAAATGACGTAATACTTCCGCTCGTTTAAATTATGGATAAATTTATTTTGTTCAGCGTAAGTAGTTCCTTTTTGTTTTATTTTGTTGCTGTGATATAACATCAAAAATTTGAGTGTATTACTACTGAAATTATAAAAAAATGGTTACCTTACCTTTGTGGTGTCTAAGGAAAAAAATTATGAAAATTTGTTCAAAAATGTATAACATCATATGAGACGTTGATAAAAACAATCTTTTTAAGGCTGCAATTGTTCTCGTAAAATAAAAAGAAATAAACTTTACTCACGGCAAAAAATTTAATTACAGAAACAAACGTATTGTTAACAATTGACACAAAACATAAAGGTTATGCTTTTAAAAGTATGTGTCAATCAAAATTTATTGTAGATTATAAAACTAAATGTTTTGCTAAGAAAATAAGTAAAATATAGTGCAAACATAAAAATTATCATTTAAAATCTTATATATATACGTATTTTATTTTAAACACAAAAAATTTAAATTCGAAAAAATCATTGAACACTTTTCTTTTGAACTTTACAAAAAGTACACAGATATAACTACCACATACTGCAAAATATTTCGCAATTAATCTTTCGTATCGTGTGGTTTAAAATGTTTTGGAATAAAACTATTTGACTTTAAGGTATTCTCCTCTGAATACACAAGTATCCCTTTTTTTTCATTATATAGAACAATAAAATTATACACAGCTAAAAATTTTAACTTAAAAACAATACATAGTCATCAAAATTAAGTAATGCATGTTTGTCAAGTATAAAATATATTTATGTAGGTTCCTATTAGTATCTACGAGCCATTTTTTTCGTTTTGCAAAACAGTAAACATTTTATGAGATATGGCTTAAATACAATAAAAAAATATAGTTATTTCTAGTAATTTTAAAATATCGTTAAAAATATTTAAGATTTTGCAAAAAAACAAGATTGGCTTGTAGATTTTAATAAGATCTACATACGCTTTTGTAACTTTTTTCAAATTTATATTACTTTTTTAACTTTAGTGTTTTGAATATTTTTTCAACAGTTTGAATTGTCGAAATCTGAGTTGTCCGAATTTGAATTGTCTTCTAACCAAAAAGGCGACGTAATAAAAAAAAAATAAGTGTTGCAATATTACGTGTGTAACAATGAAATTGACATTTTAAATTTTGTTGAAACATGTTTATATTTTACATGTTAATTTTTTCTAAATACTTTTCTTAGTAGATTATGAAATAGTTGATGAAAAACAAGAAATACTATTTCTTTTTCAATTTCTAGTCTATTTATTACAAGTTGAACAGAAATTTTGAACTGCTAAAAAACATATCAATGTTTGTCTAAAATGTTAAAAAGTAGTTTTTTAGAATATTAAAGAGTAGTTTAAAGTCGGATACAAAAACTAGTTTGAAAAAGCTTGTTTTTAGTTCAAAGGTTTAAAAAGATAGTTTTTTGAACAGATAAAACTAAGAGTAAAGTGCGAATACAACTATTAAGTTTAATATTTAATGGAACCTTAGCATGTTGTACATCTGAATTAGAATTATTAAGTTTCAATATATAACTTACAAGTATGTTTAAGGTTTAATAAAACACTTTTTCGATGACTTAATTTTATGGAAAGAATTGACTATTGAACAAAAGTTGTTTTATTTAATATATATTCTACTCTATTTCAATTTTTTAAAGCATTATTTATTAATTTTAAGTTATAACTAAAATTTAAAAACAGTCTTATATCAATTCATAAGCTGCATTCGATTGTATTCAAAATCGATTTATACATAAGTAATTGGAATAGTAAACGTTTGCAAATAAACAAAAACAGCAAGTTTAAGTCGTTTTTTAAACTTTCAAATATCATTTTCATACAATCGTAACTAATCAAAATGCATGATTTTAGGAGAATAAATTAATTTATGAATAGTGCAAAAATTCACTATTAAAATTTCTTCAAAGCGACATCATTTGTCTTTTTATTATCTCAAATATAATATAATTCGCTTCCGTTTCTACCAGGGTAATAAAACATTTAAAACCATTAGTTTTACGAGCAGTTTATATTTGAAAAGGTATTATGCTGTCAATTTTAAGCCTTAATAAAACAAATGCAAAATATAAATTAAAACTCAAATAGTTTGAACAATGTTTTTGTTGATTTATTATACCATTTATAAAAACTCTAAAAAATAAAAATACGGTTTTAAACTACAAAAGTCGAACATCAACCGTCAAAAATATTATTATACTTCTGAAAGGATTTTTAAATTAAAATATTTATCGTTGCTTTGAGCCGCATTAAAATAACACAATACAAATCGAGACAGCTGAATCTTTCTAGACACAAATAGCGACTAGCAGAGTTTAATCATGTCTATTAAAGTTTTAAAAAATCGGCAGAATAATTTTATGCTAAGAAACTTTAGTATAACGCAAAAACAAACAAAACAGCCAAAAAACTGTTCTTGCTTAAAAACGGATATTTTACACTCTATGACGTAATAATGTCGCCTTCTAATACGTAAACAAGTCTGATGTGGAACTGATTGATGCTTAATGGTCAGGATATTTTGAATATAAATACGTGTAAAATGAATAACATTTTAACTTGCAACTCATTCAATGTCAATAATGCAACTTTGTTTTGTTGAACTGCTTTTTATTCTAAAACCAATATAAATAGATTTCTTTTTAAAACCAGCTTTTTATGTCACTTTACAGTAAACTATAACTTCACTGTGCTGTCTATAAACTCATTTATAATTCTGTTTTCTCTTAAACGCAAAGAAAACTAAGTAAAAAACATAACACACAAATTAAAGTTTATAGTTTTTCTGTGATAAAAAAGAACACTTTATACAATAACACAACTATTCGAATATTACATAGTGTGTTTTGTGTTATTTTATTATTACTCAATGTAATAAAGGTACAGTTACAAAATAAACCACTATCTTTAACACCAGAGTGAAAATGTATTTTTTTAGTTGCTTTCGATGAAATAACTTTTAACTTTTTATTATATAACAGTGTAATTGTGTTTTAAAATTAAATGTTCAATTAATTTTGTACAAGAACTTAATGAGGTTTTTATTATAGAAGAATAAAAACTAATGTCGCCTGGCTATAAAGATTAACAATTTTCTGTTAGTGTTTACTTTAATAACTTTCAATACATGTTTATTGCGGAATATCAATATTTCAATAATTACTGAAAGGCTCTTAAATAACTTTTTTTAACATCTTTTTTATTTCAAAAAATAATACAAGTTGTTTTAACCTTAATATCTTTACCAAAAAAGCGCAGATTAATTTAAACTTTTTATTGGTGATACGAATTGAACTTTCATATTGGTAACAAAAAAAACTAGTTACATTACAAAGTGCATCATTATTAGTCTAATGAGTAAACAAAACAAAAACTTTCAAGCATAAATATTTTGCCCATAATCTAAAAGTATGTTTTTAATTCTTATTAGTAGCACACATGCGTGCTAAAAGTATATATTGGAGCAGCAGATAGAAATTTAACTAATAAAATAAAACAAGCAAAATCTAACCAAAGTATTAAATCTGTCTCATGCAGGCTAGTTTAGTTTCTGCAAAAAAAAAACATAACAACGAGGAAGGTAAGGTTATTATTTGAAATTGCTAAGTCGTCGCTATTGTGTTGCTTTAATAAAAAGCTTTTTTTCTTGCATTTAAAATCGCCTATCACTTTCTGTAAGGAATCGCTTGAAATATTTTCGAACGGTAGTCATAACAAACACAGAAAATATCGACAAACTGCGAAACACTAACAAACAATCTTACTTCTTCAAACTATCAACTGTGACCGCATCTCATTAACATCACTGTAGATCTTTCTGATAATTTTTTAATTCAGCACGCTAAATGAAATATTCTCAAACCTAAAAATTATCAAGTTAATCCTCGTGATTTTCATTCAATTAAATTAAAACGGCTTCCGTTTTTTTTTTAATGCCGGAAAACCATAACAAACTAAGTTCTGTTGTACTTGTATTACGTTGTTTTTAAATAAACAGCTTTATAGTTCATAAAGACTTTTTGTCTAAATTAAATTATTTTTCTAGTCGATTTAATTTAAAATAAATATTACAATAACTGTTCTAAAACTAAAAATGTAATCAGATATAAACTGTTTTTGCGATTAATTTTAAACTGATTAAAAGCTACCTTTTTGATAAAATAAAATTTATATCAGAGAAAAGGTTTTAAGCTTTTTATCAAGTTAAAAACAACAGATAAATGCTGTATATACTTTGAAAGATAAATGTTTTACTACATTCATTTTTATTGTTTACATTTATTAAAATCTAAACTTTTTAGTAAATCTGCTTTTTAGTGTTTTGGTTTTTTACAATTTTTAACACTACCTTAGATAATTTTTAATGCAAATTTGAAATTTAGTTTAGTATATAAATTTCACTTAACAAGTATCTAAAAAACACACAAACTGCAGTAAACAAGAAAACTTTTCAACTCTTGTGCAAATCAATAAAATCAATATTTAACTTTTCAAGTCAGGTGTCTCATTGATATATGAAACGTTTCAATCAAACGTGAGAACTTATCAATTTTAACCTTAAAAAGAATCTGTTCAGCTATTCAGGGTTATGTTACATTTTTTGTCTTTTGATTTAAAATACAATACCTGAACACCTTTTTCTATTGCTACGTCAGCACATATTTCAACGCTTGGTTAAGTTTAAAGCCGCCATTTTAAACCTTATTTACACAACAAATTCTATGAGGTGTAATGTTTCGCCCGTAGCCCTTTTATGTACGAAATATTCACACACTGAGCTGTTATACCGTAGAAAAGTTTAAACCAAAACTCTTTTGACTATTTTTCGTTAAAACGTCATTCCTAAGAGTTTAAATAAATCGCTAAAAAACACTTTTCCATGAACGACAAAAAATTAAAAGCACGCATTTTAGTTTCTGATATCTTGCTTTAAAAAAACAAAGAACACTGATCTTTAAGTCCAACAAAAACTAATACAACTATTAAAAAAAAGCTGTAACCTATATATTGCCTACCTGAAAAACATGACTATAAAAACTGCGATAAAGTCTTTTGTTATAACAAAAGCTTTTAATTCTTAAAACAAACTTACTGCGGTTTAAGCTTTTTCAGTTTATAAAAAAATTCAGATCCAATTTTACATTTTTTTTATTTGTTGCGCTTCTAATCGAGACCTAAACGCAACAGTAATGATTTAAACTTCGCAAAATGTTTTATCTCCTTTTCATTTTTTCCTTCTCTGGTTAGCTTGATTATAGCTCTTCGTCGCCGCACTTGTGGCCTTTTTGAGAAATACTAGAAATATAGTTGTCAAAGTTTAAATAGTAAGTTATTTATTATTTATATTTTTTTTGTTAATGCATGTGAAAATATAAATAACTTTTTAAAAGACTTAAAAAATTTATTTAACAAAAAAGGATAAGAAGTTTCTTCCTTTTATAGTTATTTTACAATATTTTCAGCAAAAGTATTAAATTTGTTTTTAGTATCCAGACCTTAATGAGCAGTTTTAATACTTAAAAGTTGCAAAAACTAGTAGCTTATTTGTACTACTGCTTGCTTTTGTTATGGTATCAACAAAACTTTTTCAAAATTATAAAAATGGTGTCTTACATACATTAACGTTAGTTTAGTTTTTAGAAAACTAAAATTAGATCATAAGGTTATTACTGAACTAAACGGTAAGGTTACAATCTCGATAAGAAAAATAGCTCAACCTTTTAATTTTTTTTGATAAAGTTTTAATCATATGCGGCTTATAACTTCGAGCTTTTTGTTTTGTTTTTTAAATACTTTATTTTTATATCATCACATAGTGCTTTCGTAAAGATGAAAGAAAAACTTAATATATTCAGAATAAATTGCAATATAAAACATAACAAGTTAAAAGAAACTTTTTAGAGATACAATGCAGTCGAGCTTTTTTTATTTTAATCAAAAACTATTTTACGAAAACCTGAATCTCTTTGTAATTTTAGTAAATTTCTTACATACTTAAACACCACCAGCAAATTAAGATTAACTTGAATAAATTTTAAGTGATTTTATTCTCCTTAAGTTGTATTCTAACTATATTACTTCTAATCTTAATAATTTGTTACAATTTCTTTAATTTACAAAAATCCACTATGTAATAAATAGATCAATTAACACCAAAAATTCTAAAACAATGAAAAAAAAACAATTCATTTTTTGGTAATTGGCATAGATAGTTTCTCGATTTTAGATAAAAAGTTTTTTATAATGTTTAATAAGCGACAGTTAGTTTCTTGGTAGTAAATTTGGGTGTTAATTTTTAACAGTTAATTTTTGGTACGTATCCATCAAAATATTTTTTTATATTTATCTAGTGAAAATCTTGTAAGTAACTATTACAGTATTTAATTTAATTAAAAAAAATAAGCTAAAATAAAAAATAACAAAACAAAACTTAACAAACAGTTTTATTAATATTTTTATTACAGATGATCTTTTTATTATGCAATTGTATTCGAGTTTAGAATCATGCTTAAATATTTTTAATACTGTATTTTAAATAGTTAGTTTTCAACAGTTTTATTTTGTTTCAGAAAGTAAGTAACCTTAAATCACTAACTTTACAATGCATTTTTAGTGATAAATGAAACTTTTACACCTTTTGTATAACTAAGTTCTATTCAGCACATACTTTTATTAGTAGGTATACAAATTTGAGTTAATCATAATCGCAGCCAAAATAACCATTTAATCTACAAGTCAACAACCATCAAACACAAAAAATTTTGCCACCTACGAACAACATGAATAATTTATCAGTTGCGGAGATTCTGTTGCTGTGTTACTTGGAAGATTGATATTTTATCAACAACAACAATTCATGGCGCCACACTTTGCTTCCGCAATGTAAAGTTTTAAGTTCAACTGATACCCTTAGACTAATAATCGTAAGAGAACAACTGTGACTTTATTGATATGTCTTAAACGTGTTTTTTAGTTTAGAAGCGCTTCTGATTGCTTGCAAAAACTTTAACACCACGTTTAGTTTAACGTATTGTTATTTTTTAATCTACTTTTATTATTTTAGCTTGTTTTTGCAAGACTACTTTGAATTTTTATGCATAAAATTAGTATACGATTAGAAAAATACGGTAAAATATAGTTTTGAGTTTAGGAATTTAAGAAAATAATTATCAAAATAAAAAAGCAAATATTGTCTTAAACTAATCATAAGTGCTGTAACTTGTTAATACTAAGATAATCAATTCTTATTCAAACTTTTATTTATATAAAAAATATAATATTTCATATGTAACAAAAAATTCTATAAAATGGTTATATTTATAATTATTTATAAACTTATTCGGTAAAATATAACTTCATTTATTTAAACTTTATAGTAAGTATATAATCTGTTTAACTAATCATTAAACAAATAATGTTATTAAAAATCTTTTAAAGAGAGTTACACCAACTTTTAAGATGTTTTAATTAAATTTCTCTAAAACAATTATTAAACTTAATGTTCCATATGTCCCAAATGGGAGCAATAAGTCAGGCGGAGGTAAGATGCAAAACGACGTGACTAGTAAAGTGGCAATAAGTAGGTACTTATAAACTTTTTAAAAGATATTAAAACTAGACACTTTTGGGTTTGTATTGAAGAAAAATAAAAAGCTTTTAGGTATTATTCACGAGAGATTTTAAACTTACACCAAATAATCTGGGTTTATAATGAGTAGGAAAATATTTTTTAAATTTTCTGAAAAAAGGCGTTTCTAAAATTGAGTTTAAAAAACCGTGATTTAAATGAGTGTAATAGTTTTAAGTATTAAATCGGGATTTATAAAGTTTGTTAGATTACCTGATTGTTAACAATTTTTATTTATATATAGTTCGCATTAGAATAACAACAAACTTAGAGATATTAACTTATATAAACATTGTTTGAGAAAAGTAAAAAAAAAACTTTTAAATAGAAACTTTTAAATTTACGTGCGAGTTTTTACACAAAACTACCAAAAAAAAATCTTTTAAGCTTGTTCATTGCAGGTGTCAAGTCTTTTGAAATAAATAAATAACCGTATTGCTACATGTAACAGTTTCCAACAGAGTGTATCAAAATAATACTTTCAAAAGCAAACTGGTATGGTTAACAATTTTGAAAGTGGAAAAAAAGATTCCATTAACGTTTGATCAAGCGAGCAAAATTTCATGGTGACAGCCGCAAGTGTAATTTTACATGGCAACGAGCGTCGCGGTTACTAAGCAACATGTCACTAATCAACATATCGACTCGAAATTAATTAAGTGCGTTAATGTATTCTGTTTGCTTTTTGCGGATACATAATTACTGAACCTATGCAAGTTTTGGTAAATTTGGTTTAGCTCGCTGTCTTTAGAAGTCTAGTTTACTACAAAAAATAAAGAAAGTCTCAGTATTGAAAAATTTAAAGCATCGTATTTTAATTAAAAAAACTAACAAAAACTAGATTTGATTTTATGAAATATTTATATAATTATATAAACTCTTCAATTTAATTTGTTGTAAAAATAGTGAAGTAGTCAGATTATATCGGACGTTTCAAAATAATTTTATTGACAACAACTCATCATGATAAGTGATGCTAACTATAAGCTATTCAAAAAAAATAATCAGACGCCCAAACAAATTTTTTTTTGTAGTCTTATTGTTTGTTAGTGATTAGTCACTCTTAGATCTAATGTGAATGCAGATATACTATTAAAGTACTAATGTAATACGTGGGTAGGCATGTCCTTGCAGTAAAAACAAACGGGTCAAATTGTAAAACACGGTAAAATTTATATTTTTTATTAAAGCTGTTTATCAAATCCAAAAAAAAATTACTAAATTTAACTATAAATTACACTCTGATATAACTGAAATTTAATATTAAATTGACCTGCCGGATATTAAGTCACCAAAATTTGCCGATGTTGGATGTGTTGACTCAAAACTCAAAATATTGTATGGATTAAATTATCACATTTACGGTGAGCAAATGTTTTATAATTACTTTTATGTTTTAATTTTTTTTAAATACTTGCTTTTGTTTTTTAAATGTTTTTGTAAGTACAGTTTTAACTGCTTGTATATCGTTTTGCACAGAGTAAAAAGTTGAATTTATGTCTAATGTGTAGCAATTTTTCCAAATTTGTTCAAAATAACAGTGAAACTGGCCGGCTCGCCAATGTTAGAAATCAGCTCGCGAGCCTTTTAATTTTGCGCCCAAAGCTTACAATATTTTTTTATAAATTTTTAGAGATCTACTGCTTGCTCGTGATTTTAATTATTGATTTTGCAAAATAATAAAAAACTCCCGTAAGAATTGATACTGATTAAGTTTTTTGAAAGATATTTCAAAACTAAAAATAAGCATTTTGAACACAATGTTATATCTGTATAAATACGTTTTCACGGGAAGTGTCTGCCTAATAAAAGTATATTAAAGAGAAAGATTACTGTATAACTCGTTAAATATTTGCAAACTTTGAAAAATCTTTTTTATTTTAAGATTAGCAAAATTAAATTATACAAACCATTATAACCGGTCTAAAAATCTACTTCATAAAATTACACCAAATTTTGTTTAAGGCTTTAACTGTAAATTATATTTGCGCAAAAATACTTCACACTGTATTAGAATTGAAATTTCTAAGACTCAATTTTCTATAAACATAGATTTTTTGTACAAAGTAGTCTTAAAAATAGAATTTAATTAAAATTATGCTTCTGTCTTTTTGAAAGTATTCTGTAGGCAACCACATATGCTTTTTTAAAACACAATAAATACTTATTAAGGACGTATAAATCTTGTTTACAAATATTTTACAGAGAATTTACTTTAATTTCATAAATAGTTTAGTAACAACTTTGGTCGAGAATATCAGTTCTTTTGAAAGGAGTAAAAACAACTATTTATTATTAAATCAAGTTATTTGATAAAGAAATGTATGACATAAATTATACTAAAAGAAAACAGCTTACAACTTAAAAACATTTTTAAGACTTATAGAAATTAAATGAATTCTTTAAGGATAAAAAAAAAGTAACAAAGCACTTTAAAGATTTCAAGAAAGTTAGTTATAGTTAGAATTGTAATTTTATTTTAATTTTTTTTTTATTATTAAATATAATTTTTTTTTTAGGATAAAACGTTTGTGTATACAAAAATAAAACTTTAACGAATGTAATTTAGCAACGGTCGATAATAATTTATAGACAAAAATGATATTTACGGTTTAGTCAATTTATTAAAAGTATTTATCAGTTACTTTAAGTAGTACAAAAAGCTGACAAAAACTTCAATTACTAATTTTATTGACTCATATCTTTAGACATATCTAAATGTCAATGATAAATAGCTAAAATAAATTTAAATTCTATAAACATTTTATTATAGTAATGTATTTAAATAAAATTTAAACAAAAATTTTTTTTATTGCGTTTAAACTAACAGAGGAATTACAAAAAAACAAGAAACTAAAAGTTACAAAAATCTACAATAAAATTACAGTTATTGAAATTAAATACAGTTAAAATAAATTTTGTTTTTTAAATCATTGGGACCTTAACGCATATGATATATTCGAAATTTTTCATCTTTATCGGAGTTTTCAAACTAAGTAGATTGTTTTTTACATCATAACTGAGTACATCAACTTTCTTGTAATGGTCTTGGAAGAAATATATCTTATAAATAATGTTGATTACGTGATTACCTGGACTCCATCCCCATTTTGGAGTGTCTTTAATATACTTAAACTTTCTTGTAACACTATCAAACACTTCAAAATAGCCACTACTACCTCCAATCATAAACATTTTGTTGCCAATACTAATTGCAGCATGATTGCTTCTTGGTGATAACATGTCAGGAAAACAGGACCATTTATTTTCATGAAAGTCATAACTTTCAACTGAATTTTGTTTTTTGATAACAAATAAACTACGAACCGGCCGACCCTCTGCTTCAACTGAGATTTGATCGTTTTTCTTTGAACCTCCTGAAACAATAATTTTGCCTTCAAAAACTGTACAAGCTGCATTTTCCCTACTTTTTTTCATAGATTCTACAGAAGTCCATTGGTCACGTTGAATATCATAAAACATACAATAGCTCTTGTAACTAGTTCCACTGATAACAAACACCTTTTGCATGAAGGCACATACATAGTAAGGTGGATATAGTTTTTTTAATGCAGGTAACATTTTCCACTTTTTTGTGAAAGAAGAATACTTTATAACGGCGGAGGAACTGCGATCTTCAAGCCAAGCTAATACAAAAATATCAGAACCACTAGAAGTTGCTTTAAGACCATATTCAGGTATAGGCAGACTAGGAAGGTACATTTTAGTGTCAAATTTGTTCAACAAAAAAGGTTTATTGTTTGATTTACCTTCGCCATACATTTTACCACTAAACACAGCAATACTAAAGTCTTCTTGATCACAATATCTATTTTGATACAAAACAGAAAACTGATCACTTAAACTTCTGCTAATTTTTTTGAAACTGAATACCATTTTTTCAATATAATGCTGACAAAAAACTTTATCAACAGTTAAAACCTGTAAAAGTTAACTTGTATGTTTACATAAATAGATTTAATAAAATTTTATTAGTTTAAAACTACTCAAATAAATTAAATGATTTGCTTTTTGAATTAAGTAAGTTTAATATCATAGAAAATACTTTAAGTCTAAAGATAATTTTTTTTAAAGGGGTAGCACATTATTAGTATTTTAAAAACGTAAAAATAAAACATTTTTATTGTTTAGCTACAGTTTCTTTAAGTATGCGAAAAAAGATTTGAATGTAAGTTTCTTTTAATATTTCATTTATTGATAAAGAAAATATCCAAATATTTGTAACTTCCTTAAAAAATTATTAATATATTAAGGCACTTATCTTTTAAACTTAATTTTAAAGCTATAAAAAAAAATGTAATTTGTAAAAAAAAATCAACTTGTTTTAGAAATAACATAAAAGGTTACTACTTATAAAATCTTAAGATAATTTAAACTGAGTGCTGTATAGTTTTTTATTTGTTTATTTTTATGAATATAATACTAACCATGAGTTGTTAACAATAAAAAAAATCATAAGCTAAGAAGTAATAAAATAGTAGCAACATAAATATATAAGCTTATCATTATTGATTGAGTGCATTTAAATCTTTGTAAATATTTCAGCAATCTGGTACAAAAATATTAAGTTATTATAATGGGCGAACTAAACTTACTCAAAGGCCGCAGGCCTGATTCGATCCTTGGAAAGAAACTGACCATCCCGCCAATGATTACAAACCTAAAGAGAAATCCGACCTTAAAAACATAAAAATACAGCCTGCGTTTAAATCTGGACTGATGAACTAAAGTTTGAGGTTTACACTAGATATCCTGGAATTAAAGAAAAGAAAAAAATCTTTTTAAAATAGATATCGGGAAACTTGAAACTTACTTTACATATAGTAAACAAAAGATTACATATAATTAATATATAATAATTTAATAATATTTGTGAGTTCAATAAGATTGAAATGCTTCAAACAGCCAAATATTTTTTACATCTGGACCGCCGACTAAAAACGTTGCCAGCTCGAATACCAATATTTACATTAGTTTTAGCTAATCAATCCATCATTTTTGTTAATAAGTCTTTGAATTAGTATGTAAAAAAACTATTTCATTTTTTTATTAAGTTTCATAAAAGATATTTCACTACAGATTATTATGATTATATGATAGATAACTTAGAAATTTATTCAATTATTATATATATTAACTATATCTGATCTTTTATTTTAAACAATTTATACTTTTCTAGCTTATTCAATGAAAGTGTAGTTTTAAAAAAAGTTTCTTTATAATTCAAAATTTTTATTGATTTATTTTGTAAAAACAACAAAAAAAGATTAGTTTTCTGAAACTGAAACGAAAATTAATTTAACATAATAGATTGTTTTGATTTATCATTTACTTAACTTTTATTAATTTTCATTAACTAAAGTCATTTAACAGTCTAGGTTTCGTAAAAAGATATTAAAAGACTTTTGTGAAAAAGATTTCAAGAAACCCTGACAAACTGCTTAAAATATACGTTGCTTTTGTAATTGATTGTGTTTAATAAATTTATTCAGTACGCCTAAGTTGTAATAAATACTTTATGCTGTGTTATGCTGATCATTTTAAAATGTTTAAATTTATACAGGCAAAGAGCTTTTATAGACAATACAAGCAGCTCGTCAATAACTCTAAAACTTTAATATCCAGCTGCAGCATCGAAACTGGGCGATATATTTATTTATATTACATTCTAAAACTAAAGTAAAATCAGAAATCATTAATCTTCTCGCTTTAGTTAACACATGTTATCAATCATTCGGGTGTCATTAATAATGTTGTCTAAAAATGCACCTAAGTGCTAAATGACAGTCTTTGATATGATATATAATTCAATTAACCTTCGACAAAAATAATCGTAACGATATTTCAGCCATCCTATGAAAGTTTAGTACTAAATCTTAAACTTAAACTTGAAATTTTTTAGTATATTTTAGACATATGAACTGCTATTAAAAAACAGGTTTGAGTGTCAAATAAATATAAAACTTAAAATTTTTGCAAGTTTGTGAAACAATTTTTTTTAAAGATTTTCTCTTATTTAGCTGACTTTAACACCAAAAATATTAACTTTAAGGAATTTTCAATCTAGGTAATACTATATGTGATATTTATATATTTTCAAAAACATTACAAAAAAATATGATAAATCAGAGTTATTGTAAGGTATTTACTTTGTACTGCATTTCTATATTATTAATCGTAATACATATGTATGATTTAAATAATAAAAAGCAAAACAGACAGAATAACTTTAAATACTCAAAGAAAAAATCACACGTACTGGTTGCTCATTTTCATTAAAAAATACTATTACTTTTCTTTTTGCAAAAATTTCACCTATTAAGTTCGTAAAACTTTAAGAAAAAATAAACTAAATTTTGTGTTAGAATATATTTCATTTTATGTTATTTTATCTTAAAATTTGTAAGAAACTGTTGCTTAAGTAATTATTTTCAAATAAAGTAAATCGTATGTAAAACAACTTCTTCTAAATATAAGACAATCTAATGAAAACAAGTGTCATTTGAATTATTTAAATAGCTTTTTAAAGGTTTTGCCAAAAAGTAGTTGGAAATAAAAGTTAAAATTTATCTACAAGCTGTTTTATAGTCTTTTATTGAAAACTTGATTTAATTTATTTTTCATTAACAGGTTAGTTAATTCTGTAAATTAGCTTAAAAGTAATGAATTATAATTTATAATTTTTATATTTTACAATCTAGTTGTGTTTTTTCACTTAAGTATATAAACTAAATTGAAATATTTTTAAAAGAGCGACAAAAGCTGTCGAATGAAAATTCCTAATTCGAAAAAGAGCAAAAAAAAAATCATTCAAAGCAAAATATGTGACAATCAAATAAAAAATGCAGTTCCAGCATTGCTTCTCAAACATATTATGACGTCACAACTAGCTGCAAATCGTGGTGGAGAAGAGTAGCGCAGAAGATTGTGGAGAGATCGTAGTTGTGGGAGGATACGGAGGGGATGCTGCAAACCTCCGAGCAATCAGACAAACTATTTAGTACAGCTAGCTACTTAAATTATAGCTGATTTAGTATATAGTTTAATGCACATACTACTTATGAAAAAAAGTTAAAAAGGAAAAACTTAATTAAGTCATTTATTACAAATTATTGAATATTACGCATCAAAAATAACGCACATAGTGACATTATAAAACTTAGTAAAGCTTGAACCAATTTTATAAAATAAAAGTGGTTTTAATAAAACAAAAAAAAGAATAGCTTTTTTGACAAGCTACTTAAGTTGAAGATGCACAACAAACGTTTTTAGCTTTCTACTGAATACGAGTATTAAATGAAGCTTAAAAAATTATAGTTTTTAAAATATCATCTACAAGTCTGATGCTATCCTTTTTTGTTTATTTTAGTAAACAAACTTTTTTTTATAATTTTCTTTATACAACAAACTGTGGTATCAGATCGCGTGTGATGAAATAAGAATTGATCAGTTTACTCTGTTTCTAGCTTCATGAAAATTGAGCACTTTGTTTGCTTCTTAGTTAGTTTTTACCAAGAAATTTCGTGCAAGAAATGTGAAAAGATTAAAGGTCAAACGTGGCAAATCATTAAGAATAAGAAATTCAACATCTCAGTTGTTGAACACTGATCGATAATATCATTAATACTTAAAAAGGTTAAATCGCCAACTATTATTCTGCTCTGTTTTAAAGCCATTAACACAAAAAGGCGTTTTAGTACATTTTGCTTTTTGGCGTAATGTAGTGTTTTTCAGCCACTTTTTTCCATACAAGATATAACTAAACCCAAGTTAACTACTTCCGTAACCCTTTTATCTTTGTAATCAACAACTTATTGAGACAAGTGGTTTAGATTGTTATTTAAACTTAAATGTAAAAAACATAGGCATAAATTATTACTGCTAAATTTAAAAGTAATTACTACTTCTGTAACTATTCTAAGACCACTTTAACTTGTTTGATCTGTTTGGTTTTGCCTGCTACTGATAAAATTTTTAAACACTTTTATTTCATAGTTATGTTAATAATTTAAATTTACTTGTTTTTAAAATGATTATCAACCATCAAGCCTGCTGCTTTTGTTGCTCGCAACTCTGCTGCCCTCTTAACAACAAGATTAATAATGTTACTTTTTTCCAATATATTTTTCATAATGAATATAAGTGTTTTAAATTTGGTTTAACTATTTTAAGCTATCTGGTTTGTATGAAGTATAATATGTATTAACAAAAAGTATATTATTTTTATCTTTAAATCTACAAAATTATACAGTCTTAATTGTGTGAAATATCCTTAACAACTTTTATATATTTAAAATAATCATCAAGCTAACCTGCTGCCTTTCTTCTTCGCCGTTCTTCATCTTCTGCTTCTGCTGATGCTTCATAGCGATCTTCTTGTCCTTGCACCGCTTGTTCTGGAACCACACCCTGATGACTCTTTGAGGAAGTCCCGTCATCGTGGTCAGCTGCTCCTTCATGATGGCGTCGGGTCTGCAGTTGTTCTCGTAGAAGGTGTGCAGCACCGTCAGCTGCTTCTCGTTCAGCACCGTCCTCTGTCTCGTCGTCTTCCCCTTGTTCTTGTTCGATCTTGCTGAGTGTCCTGATTCCTTGCCGATGTGTCCTCCCCTGTTTATGCAACCTGAGTGCTCTGAGTTGATGTTCTGTCCTAGAATTAAATGGTCCGGGTAGGCATCTGTAAATTTTAAGTAGTTAAAGTTTAGGTAACTATAAAACAGTCTATAAAATTTAACTTGAGATAAGCTTTTATGCTTTTGTCTGTAGGTTATTTTATAAAATAACTTATTTTGTTAAAATAAGAAGTACACGTTAAAACTATTTCTCTGTTGTAAAAGCACTATAAAACTGTTGTTTAAAACATGGATGTCTAATAACTAAAAAAAGTATACTTAAAATTACTTTAAAAAAACAGAAGAACCGGTGCATATTAGCTCAACTTTTTCACGTAGAAAATGGCGTATAACGATTAAAGCATATTTTGAATTTCATCATAATCAATTTGAAACTTAAAATATACTTTGGCACAAATTTTAACAAATTAAAAACTAATTTTAGCTTTGTATTCTTTAATACTCTGTAATGGTTTAAATAAGTATTTTTGTAAACAAAGCTATTAGAAATCAAAGATATATATTTTCATTAGCAAAAAGCCAAAAATCCAACCTTTTGTATAAATAAGTTTAATTTGATCTAAAATTCCGATAAGTCCAATTGTTTCGACTGCAGCAGTTAACCAGGTTA
This sequence comes from Thalia democratica, assembly GCF_965202585.1. NCBI lineage: Eukaryota > Metazoa > Chordata > Thaliacea > Salpida > Salpidae > Thalia > Thalia democratica. The sequence continues at coordinate 70,034,405 of NC_139169.1, read as the reverse complement.
AATGACTTTTCTTTAAACCTTTACCCATAGCAAGTTACTTTATAAGCTGCGACTTGATTTTATCTTTGTTTTAATAAATTAATTGCAGTTCAACGAGAAACTTTACTACTGTACTTAGGATGACATCTAAGTATGACAGCAAAAGTCACTTTATAAAACATTCACTTTTGTTGTAATGAATCTTTAAAGATGAATAGATAGGTGGGAACAGCATTTATTAGGTAACACTTTATGTGAGTTGCACCATTCTCAATTCATCGATTTGAGGTATTGAAGGTATTTAAGTTTTTTGTTTTAGAAAACCGCTTTTGCTTAGATTTTTAGTTTATAAACAATTTGAGGTTGTAAACTTTGGCTGAATTCAAAAAATAACAACGGTTTGTAAATGGAAAATAAAAAAACTCAAAATAACAAAAACTTAAATTTAATAATAAAATATTGCGTGCTATTATTTACTGTAACCTAAATTTTTAGAGTAATTTGTATCTTTGCGAATTGAAAAAAATAACAACTATATAGCTTTGTTTATAAAACTTTATGATAAATATTTTAAAACATTTATAAAAATCTAGTCGAATTTAAGTTCTATAAACTGTTTATTATCAAGTTTTCTCAAATATCGTGATTGAGAAAATAATGCGAACCTTTAATAAGCAAAGCAATGGTATTAATACAGCCAAGACTTAATAATGCATAATCGCGAGTTAAAACAGATAATAAACAAAATGCAAAAATCAAAACATGAAAAAGCCAAAAATTCTTAACACTAGTGTGTTTCAACGATAAAAGGGGTATTAAAAGAGTAATCCTTTCAAGTTTTTTTTTGCGCAAAATCTGATTACAGAGTGCGAGGTTATTTGTGCGAGGTTAAGTAACAAAGATTATCCAATTATCGCACAGTAGCCGGCAGTTGTAGGAATTTTATATGCATAAATGATTTATGTTTCAGCTTCTAATATCTCATGCATTAGAGGTAAACAAGTGGTTAAAACGGTAACTTTGTATGATAAAGTTACACAAACCCTTACTTTGTGGCTTAAAGTATTTTAATAACATGTTTCTAAACTGTATTTAAACTTAGATTATCTGTTCAAATTAGCTAAAAAATCTTTAAATTTTTTAAATTAAGTCTAAATTATTTAACTGTATTTTTTGCAGAGGATATATTCTTAAATAAAAAACAACGCTGTTGAACTGTCTTTAAGTTCTAGGTAGAACAAGCATTTTGCTACAACTTGTTTTTTATTCACAAAACATTTTAATGCGGTAATAACTATGTTTATATACATAAAAATAAATTAAAATAACACGCTGAATTAAAATAATTTTATCAATTAAACTGTATAATGTATGAATATAAATTAGAGATCGCTTACTAATAATTCTGTTGTCATCTGTTGAACTGTTAAAAATTCTTTCGTAATCTCTTATGCAGTAGATACTTCCATCTTCGTTACACACGAATGAATCTCCTGGTATCAGTTGATTATGACAAGCGTAACATCTGTTTAGTAGTAAAAAACATTTATTAATTACTGTCATTAAAATTTCATATATGCTGAACTACATTAAAAATAATATTATATATACTAGGTTTAACATAAAACAAGAATCAGTTTCAATAAAACTTTGTTTTAAAATAATTTGATTCTGGATAATGTTATATTTTATAATTATATGCACGTTATGGAAGTCTTGACTGTTTTATGGGTTACAAAATATAGACTAAAATAGTTTTTAATAGTTCTCACTAACCTAAAACACTGAACGTGGTACTTTTTATCTCTTACAGACATCATCAAATCCCCCTTGACCAGTCCAAGTTTGCACTTTGCGCATTTTGGCGCAAATAAGCTGAAATTAATGATTGATTTTTAAGTTAGTTGTAAATATCGATCATGCAGCTAGTAACTCTTAAAAAATTTAAATTGGAGTTTTTATAATAAAAAAAAGCAATAAAATTGCTTTTAAAATACTTTAATTACAAGTATAAAAGCTAAAGCGTTTCGTAAACTGATATTAAAATTGCTGTTTTATAGACACAATATAAAAAATATAATCATTGTACATAAAATAACTAATTATGGGATGGTCCATAAAATCAAAGTTTTTCTTTTATAAATAAACGACGTTCTATAGTTCATTTAATAAAGTTTTAAGCGTTATTTAATAGACATAATTAGTGACATATTATCTTTGAGACTTTATTGAAAAGCTTAGGTTTTAATACTGTTACTAACAGTTAATTTAAAAAAACTCTACAAATTTTAAGCAAGTTGATAGTTTTTATAGTAACATTTTTGTTTAAGTAATTTAAGTTTTTAAGTGTATATTTAGGTTAATTTAGTTTTTCCTAACTTTTGCTTTATATGTTTTTACAATTGGGCGCTAAATGCTCAATATTTTTTTGGTATCAAAACTATATTATTAACACTCCCAGAAAAACTCATGTTAACCAGTTAAGTGAAATAAATACAAAGCATTAATACACTATTATGACGTAACAATACGCCATTAGGTGCTTCTCTAAGCTTCCTGATAATGAGCTCCCGTAAGATTTCCTTGCTGCAACAAATGGCGACATTTTTACTTCTCCGGTGACGTTTTGTTACTTTGTACAGTTCGTTGAGTCTGTCTGCTTGTATTTGAAGGCACAAGTGTCGCAGACCGAATTAATAGAAATCAATCTTACTGATGTGACGTTATCCGCATTACAACTTGGAAGCTGACCTCAACAGCTATTATGACGTAATAGTAAGACTTGAATTCAAGCTTTTCTTTTTAAAATTTTATTGAATAATTAATCAAATCTCCATTAGTCTTGGACATGAAAACAAACTCTTTATAATTAAAGCTTATTTTTTGGGCCATGGTTTGACTCTTTAAATAAGTAAGTTCATGAATAATTAGAAATAAGAAAAAAAGTCTTATGTTAAACAACATGCGCCTCTTTCTACCTGAAATTTTTCAAAACTTTTAAAAAATTTCAATATGAAAAAATTGATATTCGGTTGACTGCAAAAAAAAGACATGTAGAATCAGTGATAAGTAAGCAGAGTTTTTTGCAATCGATAACATATGTCGGCTGTCTCGGTTCAACCAGACAAAAACCACAATTTCTTGTATTTTATGTTGTTATTACAAACCTGTTACTTTGCGGCTTTTCCTGTTTAATTTCGAATAAATTATAATAACTTTGGGCAAATACTTAAAAAGTTTTCAGGTTTTTAAATTTGTTCGAGCATTTTGTATACATTTATTAATTCTAGTTTGTTTTTGGATATATTGAAAAGCATGAAAAATAATAAACGAATCCTAATTAGTTGCATCCACTATTAAGAAACACTATTTTTCCACAAGTCACTACTCTACTTTTTTAATCTTATAAAAAATATCGAATTTTTCTCGCTTGTAGATTTTAATGTATTGATTACACCATCGCAAAACTAGCATATGGGAAAACTTCGCAAACTTGAACTTACGACCTTTAGTAGACGTGGAGTCATTCAGAATGACGTCATTTGAATTTCCGACGGCAGTAAGCTGAGTTGCAAATCAAAATCCGTTTATTTATTGTTTTAGAGGCTGTAAGAACAAAATAAAAACTCATTTATTTTACTCAACTTGTAATTAGTTATACAAATATCACTAAACGCTTTATAATACTATTTTCAATGTCTTAAAATATCAAAACTGAAAACTTTTTGCTGTTGATCAATTTTCTTGTTTGCCTAAACATGCTTTATGATTTATAGTTTCGCTTTAATTGAATTTTACGTAAAATATCACAGATATAATTACCTGAATACTTAAGTAACATTATTTTATAAAATGACGTATATGATTATATGACTTTTATTAAAAATTATTGCTTTTCAATATTTTTACAGTTTGGAACCATGTTTGTATAAGTTGACATTTGACTGCTACGTGTTTTTTATATTTAACCAAAAGTGTACTTACTGATACTTTGGCTTTATACCAAAAGCGAAAACTGCAAGCAACAATTTGGCAGCAGCATATAAGCAATCACAATCGATTGTCACATAACTACCTTCACACATACTAATTGACAATATGGTAGGATCTCAAGCAGCATGAATCAAATTATTTCTAAGAAAAATCAATTTGTCAAATATTAGTTAAGTGGTGACACTTCACTGGTTAAGAGCCGTTAGTGTTTGTTATGACGTCATAGATACATATCAGGTAAGTTTGCAGCCTTACAATTTGTAATAGGAACTTTCAGTTTGTATCACTTCAAATAAAAACTTACTTTCAAATTTTATAAATATATTTTTTATCTAAGTAATGATACGATATGAGTCTAGCAAGACATTTGTTTTATTATTCCAAAGGTCGGCAAGGGGCAATTGAGACAGAGACAAGCCTCAATTCGACGTTGCAAGTTGCTTGTCGGCCGACGTCAGGTTCGTGTGTGAGATCGGAACCTTTTAATTGCTCCTCCCCAATTTGTAGCGAGGCTGCCTAGTAACAACCGGCATTGTTTGTGATTGACACATTCCACTGAGCGCACTCGAGTTTCCTATTTTGTTGTTACGTCACAATAGTGGTTTGATCTTTTTGAATGGAATTCACTTTTTTGAAACTTGTAACATATTATCACAAGTCTTGCATAGGTGAGCGTAAATTTACTTAATGACATTAAATAGCTGAAACTGAAAATTAAAAAACTAAACAGAATTTGTATAAAAGTAGTAAAGTAATTTATTTGTTAATGTTTTTATGTTATTATAAACAAACTTTTGAACCTTAACAAAATTTAACAAACTTGTAAGATTTGTTCTAATATATTTATTAAAAATTAAATAAGTTTCTGATAATATCTTTAACATTTTTACCTAAACTGCTATGCTTTTATACAACTTAACAACAAAATAAACATACATTGAGTTAAGAAAAGTGAAAAGTGTAAGATATACAACTAAAAAAGAATTTTAAACAGCATAAAGTATTTCTTTTTCATATTATAAAATTTTTCTTTAAAAGCAAACTTTGAAAAACTTTAAGTTTTACTCAAAAGTTCTCAGTCAGGTAATAGATGCTGTAAATTGTAATTAGTATTGACAACTCAATAAGCCGAATGGTTATTGTCGATAACTTAACAATTAAATCATTAGTAAGTCCGTTTTAAAAATGTTTTTATAATGCGCTTTTGAGTTGCTTTAAGCCGTAAACTAAATTTATGAGCCCGGAAATAATGAAACATAACTATTGTTCCTTAAAAAAATAACTTTTTTTAACGTTTACATTATATGATCCAAAAAGTATATAAAACACTGTAGTTTTACCAACACGTTTTTATTTTATTCACTTGACATGTGAGTTAATCGAACCGACAGTTTATTAGGTCAACAAGCGAAATCAACTTAACAAATATAAAATTTACTTTTGTTTTGCAAACAAAAAATTTAAAAAATATATTTAAAAGGTGTTTTAAATCAACAGTGTCAGAATTAAAAAGTTCATATCTGTATTTCTACTAAATATTCTTTAACCGGTTATACGTCATTATCAAATTTTTTAAATTGCGTTTTCTATCAAAATTATCTTATCATCAAAATAAAATTATTAAAAATGATGTTATGTATCAATTTTTAGATGTAACTTTATATTTTCTTTTAAAAGCATAATGTTGAACTAAGAAAAACATTTTCGATTAAATTTATAAATTCTATTGTAACATATTTAATAATTTTTTATACAAATTAATTTCTTAGAAATTTTTTATTAGTTTTATTGGTAAACTATTACTACATACATTATATTTTTAGCTTAAGAATACAATCGGCTCATGTTAAACTATAAACTTAGATGTAATGCAAACATAAACTTTAAGTTTTTATTTTTGTTTATAAGACTGTTTAAAATAAACAAACTGAAAATAGTCGTTTTTGCAGTAAGGTTTGTTGTCCCTGACGAAGCAGGTTCTCATATCAGTCAGGTTGCATCCACATGCGGCGCACTTTAGACATTTTGAATGCCAGTTGACCCCCTGTGAGGTTCTGATGTAGGGACCGTGGATCAAGTGACAACAACCCATGCAAGTTCTGGTAAGAAGACCTAAAGAGTATTTCCAACAAGCTATAAATTATAAAAAGATCAATTTGAAAACCAACCTTAGTAATTCATTGTAAATGTTTTCTTATTTGATGTGACTTACTCGTTATATAATGACAAAATCGACAGTTTAATTTATCATTATTCTTATATTAACTGTACTTAATTTTAGGTTATAAGAAATTAGATACTTTAATATACTAAATAAAATATTAAAATTTTAGTTATCTATGTAACTAGCAATAGATTTTAAAAGATTTTATAAAATAGTTGTTGATCTCTCAGACTCATATCTAGACAAGTTCTGCATTTAACTGAAGTATTGAAAAAAATTAAGTTTATCAAATAAGATACTCATTTTAAAACACATTTGAGTAAAACATTAACATAAACAAAAAGCATATCCAGTTTAATTTTTTTTTGAATTTGTTAAACATCGAAAGTACGTAAAAAGAAAGTTTTATAAAAATACTACTAACCTCTTTTACTTTTTTGTGTGTCGGTATTTTGAAGATCATCATTTATCATAATCTGACTTGACCTGCTTGACATTGGGGTCATCCCCTGGCTTGAAACTTGTCCCTGGTTTGAGTAAAAACTAATTTCGCTTCCGGTGATTCCCCCTTCTTCGTACCCAGGTGAGAAGTAGCCCTGAGAGCGGCTGCCCACCGAGTAGTCGTCAAAACTATTCCAATCAAAAATGTCCTGACTTTCTGGTGGTTTGTGACAAGGTGGAAGGTCTCCTGTCAACTTGACCATCTGCTGAGAGGTTTTCATCTCACGCCCGATTTGATGACATACGCTTGGTCAATTTTGACAAGTTTTTAAGATAATTTTACTATAAGCTAAAAAAACGATGTTAAGTTTGCAGACTACTTTGCACTTTGCGAGTAAATAAAATTGTTATTCATTTTACAACTTCTTTACTTTTTATCTCCTACAACGAGACAAGTACGAAAAAAAAAAGCTGGTTTCTTATAATGATTTACAGGTTTTGTCTAGTTGATAGAACACAACTTAATCAGTTTATTTAGAACTGAAAAATCAAAAATGTTAAGTATTCAGCAGTTTTGATAAAATGTTCTATAACAAAAAGAATTTAAAACAAAATTCAATTACTTTTACACACCTTTGTTCAGCTACATGATCGCTTCTAAAAAAAAACGTTGTTTTAGAGCAAACTAAAACTATTTAATAAAACAAAAGTTTAATTTTATTTTACAAGAAGATACTTTTATAAAATTAATAAAATGATATACAATTAACGTTTTTAATTTTGTTCTCGTTTAACATAAACTCGATTAAAACTTTCACTAGTTTTATTTGAATTAGTCTAATTATCATTCATTTTATAAATGATTATAAAATTTTAAAAATTTGTTTAAGAAATAAACTAGTATTTACAAGTTTAGTAAATTAAAAACGTTTTTTTAGTTCGTTGTTAAAGCTTTTTACTAATATACGGTTTTATAAAAATTTTAATTCAACTTTATTTAAAACTAAACTTGTTAAAGACTATAAAACGCATCATTGTGTTGTTAAAACGTAACAAAAACAATGACATATTAAAATATGTAAAAATGTTTATGTTTCTATTACTAAAATGCCAGTTGAACCCGTGTCTTTTAAAACAGGTATATATTAAAACAAATTCGGTAAATATCTCCTAAATACGATAATGATAAGTTGCTTCTGCTGCAACTATTTATTTGCACATCTGCCATCGGAAAAAATTATTTAGAAAAGTTTGAAAAATTTCGACGGTTTCCTGCCAACACAAGCACGTTATAAGTTGTTGCTACTAGCAACCAATCAGTACCGCTTATAAAGAAGACTAAGCGTTGTTGTAAAAACTTTAAAGATTAAGAAAACAAGTATAAAGTAGTAAACAAAATTTTGACACAATATAAACCCATACACTTCTAAGCAAGCATGTTTGAAGTTATCATCGCACTTATCTTAATACTTTAAACTTTAAAACCCTGAAAAGAACCCTTAAAATGTGTTATTTTTTCTCTATTATTCTCGTGGAACCCTTTTTGTAGATGGAATTCTTGAGAGGGTTTTGTGACGGGCGCCAAGAAATAAAAAACGACAAAAATATTGAAATGTTTCAATGAAAAATAAGCGATAGGAAGCTTTACATCTTTATTTATACAACTGTTGGATGAATACAAGGTAGTTTCAATAAAGCAAGAATAAATATTTTCAATACTATCTTATGAGCAAATATAACAAAAACAAATCAATAAAAATTTGTTATTATGACGACTTTTTTAATTAAGAGTTAAATAAACAAAATATCAAAAATACATGACTGAACATCAAAATATTTTATAACTAGTACAGAAATGAGATACTCTCTATCTTTTAAGAACGAAATACTTAAAACGTAAATTTTTTGTTTTGTAAGATATAAAACAAATTTAGAAGGAAGCTTTTAAGGTTCGTAGCTTTTTCATGGCATAAAAACAAAAGACGCAAATAAAAAAGAGATTAGATAAAACCTGCTGACAAAGTAAAAATATGTTTGCTTTATATTATCTTTACTGCGCATAAAAAATAACAATCTTGTAGCTACATATGTTTTATCTTAATTTATTGGCAATCAGGAACTTAGAAAGCTGTTTTCTGACTACAAATAACTAGTTTGCATATTAATGCACATTTTACTGTCATTAAACAGCGATGAAAGTGTCGTAAACAGCTCGTTTAATTAATTTGAATTTTAGTTAATTAAAAGACAACTTTTATTTTGACGAGCATAAAAAGTCCTTTGTTTGATTTACAATTTGTTGCTGTAATAAAACATTAACGGTTTTAGGTACATAAAATATAAATTTATTGCCACTTAAAATGATAAGGTAATTTTTACTTATTTCAGCTACTGTGCTTTTAAAGCTAAATTTCAAGAGCTGTAATTACTAATATATCATATTTGTATGAGCCGTAGATAAAAACATATCTTTAAAACTTTTTTTTTACCTTAAAAGATATTCTTAATATTTCTTATAGAACGATTAAGTTTTACAAACAAACGTGTTTTAACAATTGACACAAAAAAGTGCTTTCAACATTATGTGTCATTCTAAACATAATAAGTTGCACAATAAATTTTCAGTTTGAAAACTAAGTAAAACATATTGCACACATAAAATCTTTTAAAGGTCTATTCATCTTACATTTAAAATATTTAATTGAAATATGGAGATTAATAGATCTATACTTAAAATAAAACAGCAAACACTTCCTTATATTTCTACACTACCAAAAAACACAATGTACACAGAAGTACTTACTAAACTTTGCATGCCAAATATCTCGCGATGTTGTAAAATTGCTTAACTAAATAACGATACGTGTTTAAAACAATACTTGAAAATAAAAACATCTAAATTAATTAGTTTGTTTTAATTTATAACTATTTCAAAATTCCTTTTAAGTTTTTATTAAGCCAATATGACTCATAAGCAAGCGAGCTAACACATTATAACTGTTTTATTTTCAACACATGCACAATCTTTACAAGCAGATAGTCCGAGTCTGTAAATTTTAATTGGATTAATAAACTGCAGTTAATTGTTCCTTCCTGTGTTAGATCAATGTGGTTAGAAGCTATAAGTAGAACTTCAGTTGATTCTTTAAACACAATGCAAGTACAATGTTTGATTAGTGAAAGACAACTTTAATTTATTCGATTGTTTTAACAAGTAAACTTTTTTTTATAAATGCCGGTTGCATTACCGTGTGAAATTATCGAGGTTTACAAATTAGTTTCATTTAAGGATTTTCAAAACAAGACAAAGGATTAATAGTAAACCCGCTCAGATGAAGCGAAAGTAGTAATTGCTGTACCAAGTCACACGCTTTGAAATATTTTTAAAATGTGATTGATTCAAGCGCCACCGGTGTGCAATCATGCGAAAATCTGCATTAAAACGCGTTGCTGTTAGCTACCAGTCACTCGATACTTGAATCATTGCATTGTTAGGTGAGTGTTAAATGCGACGTAATAAACAAAATAAGTGTTGTAATATTACGATTATGATAATGTAATAAATTACGAAAAGCGTGGATTAGCGTGAATAAAAAATTTGTTCCTATTTTTTAGTTATACACTAGATAAAACAGTCATTACCTTTTAATATAAAATTAAATATAGACTATTGACTAAGTATTGTTTTATCTAATATGTAATTTAATCTATTTTGTTTTTAAAGCCTTTTACACTACATTAAATAAAAAAACAAAATATTATAAGTATTCTAATGGCAATTTATAAGCAACATTTAACTATACTTAATAAATGTTTATAGATTAGTAGGTCATGTTTGCAAAAAATAAGAAATACAACAACCTTTTTATCATTTTCTAAACTCTGAAACAACATTTTACATTACAATTTTATCTAGTTGGATTGTGAAATTTGAAGAGAATATATTAGTTTTTATTTTGTGTAAATATCCGCTATAAAAAATTTTTAAGCGATATCACTTATATTTATATTATCGCAAATATGATATAATTTTCTTTCGTGTCTATTAGGGTAACAAAACAATTAAAATCATTAGTTTTACAAGCAGTTTATATTTAAAAAGATATTATACCGTCATTTTAAAGCCTTAATAAAACGAATGTAAAGTATAAATTTTAACTTAAAGACAGTAAACCTGCTAACTAAATATGCACTTTCTAAGTACGAACTACCGGTATATAAGTTGTTTATATTTAAAAAGGCCTTAATAAATGTAGTATATAAATTTAAACAGTTAAAACGATGTTATCGCTAACTTCTTATAGTACTTATAATACCTCCAAAAATTGAAATACGGGTTTAGATCACAAAAAAAAAAGATTAACCGTCTTAAAAGAGTAACCAAAATACTTTTAAATCAAAGTAACAATCTTAACTTCAGTCCGCATAAAAATGATACGATTTAAATCGAGACAGCTGAATCTTTCTAGACACGAATGACAACTAGCAAAGCTTGCAGAATTTCTATAAAAGTTTGAAGCGTAATCGGCAGAATAACACTTTGCTAAGAATGCTTTAGAACAAAGCAGAAGTAAACAAAAAAGCCACAAACTTATTTTGCTACAGATCGAAAACTGTACACTCTATGACGTAATAACGTCGCTTTCTATTTTCGTTTGCGATTCTGACGTAAAATTGATTGATGTTTGATGGTCCGGACGTTTGAATGAAAACACGTGTAAAATGTAACTAAAATGTCTGTTTTGCATTTTAACTTGCCAACTTGTCATTAATGTTAATATGCAAACTTGTTTTGATCTGTTTTGTATTCTTTTCATTGCTTTTAATCCTATAACAAATTAAAGATTCTATTTTTAATATTAGCTTTTCAAGTTGTTTGATTTAAACTATACAGTGCTGTCCATACGCTTACTTCTAAACCTACTTTTCTATTAAACTCAAAAAGAATAAATTTATAAAGCATAAATACTTAGGTTTATGTTATTTGTGATACAATTTTTGTAAGAAAATGATTTTTTAAACAATAACACAAATATTCGAACAATACATAGCAAATGTTTTGTGTTATTTTTTTTAATAAATTCATGTAATAATTGTAAATTACAAAGTAAACTGTAAGTTTTAACACCAGGGTGTAAAGGTTTTTTTAATTGCATTTACAATTATATATACAATTCTTTTATATATGTACACCTATTTAATTGTATTTTAAGATAATGCACTTTTTTTTTATAATATTTATGTTTTAAGTGTGACTACTTTTATCTTACAGTGAAAGTAAAACTAAAAATTTAAGTAACTTAATTAAATTAACTTAATCAAACTAATGTTGCTGAAGTATTTATAACTTCTTATAACTTTCAATACGGATCAATTAGTTACTGAAAAGCTAATTAATTATTTTTCCAACACCTATTTTTCTTCCTTAGAAAAGAAAGTTTTGATTATTTTAAGCTGTTGCCACAAAAGCATAGATTGATCTTATCCTTTAAGAGCTTATTTTTACTTGTGTTTCAAAACTGAACTGTCATAGTGATACATACAGGTAAAACCCATCACATTACAAACTGCATTGTTAATAATAGTTTAACCAGTTTTACAGTCAAACACTTTCTGTAATCAAATATTTGGTTGGAATCCGTTTTTTTTTTCTTTTTCATTTAATCATTACACAAACGCGCTCACAGCATTCGTTGGATCAACAGGCAGTTTTTTGTTTAAACATGATAACATGTACTGATAAATCAAAGCAGAGTGTTTAATCGATTTTATACGCGCTTTTTATGTTTCCACAAGAAAACATAAAATTCAGAAACATTTGAAAAAAAACATTTTTAGAAAGTGTTAAACTGTCGCCACCGTGTTGTCTTGATAAAAAAATAAGTTTGCGTTACCTTCAAAACCAACATTAGTTTTTTCTGTAAAGAGCATACGAAATAATTTTGACCTGTGAGCGTTTATAAAAAACACAGAAAACTTTAATAAACTGCGAATTAAATAAAAACAAATAAACATTTCTTCTTCGCCTAATTACAAACAAGGACCGTATCTAGTCAATATCATTGTAGTCCTGTCAACATTTTATCAACTAAGAAGAACTTTACAAGAGAGAGTAATAAACTAGTAGAAACACAAACAAAAATTTTGTAATTATGGACAGCATTATTATTAAAACACTACATGGTTTTTATTATTCTATTCATTATTTTTGTATCAATCGATTTTTTGTTTATATTTGAGTTTATGATTCAAGATAAATAAATATTGCATAGATTGTTCATCAAACTATAAATCTAGTAAATTACACACTAGTTTTGCTATTTTGTAGATGGTTACGTAGTTACTGTTTTATTTAAAAAAAAGTATCTCAGTGTAAGAGTTAAAATACTTTTAAACTTTAGCTTTTTGTTTAGCATAGTATTTTGAGTTAAAATTAACTGATAATTCTATACAACTTACTTTTGAAAGCAGATATTTCAAATCTGCATGTTAGTTAAGTGTATAAATATTTACATGTTAAGTATCTTGATTAAACAGAAACCGCAGAGAACAGCACAACTTTGCCATTCCTGTACAAATCAATAAAATCAACAATTAAGTATTCAAGTCAGGTGTCTAGTTGATACATCAAATACTAAATCAAGTGTGAGAACTTATAAACCTGTTCCATAGAATTAAACTTAAAAGCCTCTGTTCAGCTGTTCAGGGTTTTATATCATTTCAAAAATATCATCACCTAACCTCTTTTTCTATATTACGTGACCACATATTTCAACGCTTGATTAAGTTGAAGCCGCTGTTTAATTTGTATTTACACAACAAATTCTATGAGGTGTGATATTCCGCGTGTATTTCTTTTATGTACGAAATTTTCACACATACAGCTGTTGTAGCGCTGCAAAGTCGAGTTTGAAAAGGCTATGGTGAGAGTTTAAACGTATAAATAATAAATCATTTTCCCATGAAACACAAAAAAAAACGAGCTTTTTAGTTTTTAAACATTTTTTTAATCAAAATATGACCATTGATCCTCACATGTGATAAAAAAACAAATAAAATTGTTAAAGTTTTTTTTGTGTGCAGCTTTAAATAAATAAAAAATCAATAAAGCTACTGCTTTAAACAAAACGTCTAACATTTAAAAAAACTTAGAGTAGTTTAATTTCTTTAGTCAATAAATCAAACACTTACTAGCTTTTACTCTATTTTTTGTCTTTTGCGCTTCTAACAAAAACCTGAACGCAGCAGTAACGATAAAAAGTTTGCTGAAATTTTTTATCTCCTTCTCATTTTTTTCTTTCTCGGTTCGCTTAGTTACAGCTCCTTGTCGCCTCACTAGCGGCTGTTTTGAGTGTTACAAGAAAAATTGCATCAAACGCATTTTGTCATAAATATTTATTTAACAATTATTTAAGACACACTGTTACAACAGATTCAACTATGACAAAAGCTTGTTCTAAAGTAAAACCATGAAATAAAAACACGAAGATCTCGATTTCACTGCTAACCTTCAGTAAACTTACGATGATTAAAGTATTTAACGTAAAATATGTCCGTTAGTTTTTGACGATGTGGTTTTACGGGTTATACTAGAGGTAGTATTTAAACACCATTTGAGAATTCGTTCTAAAGAATTTAAATTGTTTGTTTTAAATACTTAAACAAAATTAATGAAGAAAAAATGTATGTGTTTTTGTTCATCTTAATTTGAACAAGCACATACTTCTATTATCAAATGCACAGCAAGTAATCACAATAGCAGCTAGAATAACAAATCTAAAAGTGTTAACAAAGTTTTCTACCCTTGAAATTGCATGAGTTTCGTATCAGGTGTCGTCTTAGACTCTTCTGTTGTGATGCTTTGAAGATTTATGCCTCAACAAAAGGACAAACTGTCTTCATTAAAAATTAATTGGCGCCACGCTTTTTTGCTTCCACAATGTATAGTTTAAATGTCTAAGAAGGCGACTGATAAGCGCAAGATAAATATTTTAACGTAAGGTTAAATCAAAAATAGTTTTTTAAGTTTAGAAGATACGTTTAATGCTTGTACAGATCTTAAGATCAAAATTGATTTATGCAGTGTTTTTGGGTCGGTATTTTGTATTTATTTTTCATTAATTCCTTACTAAAACATATGAAGTTTATTCTGATTGTAGTAAAGTACTGAATGCTAAAAACTACAGTAATCTTGACAATACATACGTTTAAACGCAGTTTTTCTTTTAATGAAGTTTGTGTAGATGTTTTAAAAGATAAACATTGAAAATTTTTCTTATAAACATCATAAAATCACATTTAATCTTATTGAAATTTATGACAGAAAAAAAGTATTTGTAAACTATTTATAAAAAAACTTCAGACAAATACAACTATTTATTCCTAATTAAAAACATTTAGCAATATAATAATACAACATAATAAGTCTTTTTTTAAGCTTAAACGTAAATAAAAGTGTTTTCAAACAGTTATAAATTATTTATACTTAAGATTTTTATTAAAGTGTTTAAGTTAGTCGACTACGTAGCTAGTTGAATTTATATTTAAACATTTTAGTTACAAAATTTTCAGTTATAACAACCTTTTTACTATCTAAGTCTCAACTCTCCAGAAAATTTGAACGACTTTAAGGGTTTTAATCTAAATATAAATTACGGTTTTTATAAAATTAACTTTGTCAATTACTTGCTGCTATATCAGTTGTTTATTCATGAGAGTTGGCACAATTCTACAAAATACTTTTAAAACAAGAAGTTTTATATAAATTGTTAAGGTTAAACTAAGTCGATAGAAACATTTTCAATAAAAAATTTTAAAATTAACGTGCATGTTTCAACACAAAATCACAAAAATAAGTAAACTTTTTGGTAAGATTAATGCAGACTTCAGATGTTTGACAGAAAATTTATAGCCGTATTGCTTCATGTAACAAAACAAAATAAAGTGTTACAAAATTAATATTAAAAAGCAAACTGGTTGAGATAAATAATAAAATCTTATATTGCATTAAAGCTTGATCAAGCGAACAAAATTTCATGGTGATAGCCGCATTTGTAATTTTGCATGGCAACGAGCATTGCGGTTACTAAGCAACATATCACTAAGCAACATATCGACTCGCATGTAATTAAAAGCGTTAATGTATTCTGTTTGCTTTTTGCGGATTCATAATTACTGTCTAATACAAAGTGTGGTTTGTATGGCTTCGTTCGCTATCTTGTGAAAATTAAAATATCTGAAAAGTATGGAAAAATAGAGTCGTGAAAAGTTTAAAGATTAAAATTTTTGAAACAGAAAAGATAGTTAATACAAAACAAAGCTATTTTCATAAAAACTAGGCTAATTATTTAATTTGTAGAAACATACAGAAAAACGATTGAAATAAAAAAAAACAATAAAAAGGTTTAATAAAACCAAGATATATTTAATTACTTAAAAACTTTCAATCACTTTTAAATATAGTGCTGATGCATAATTTTATAGTACTAATTTTATAAGAACTTATACTAAGTTTTAGTGTACTAAAGAAAAAAAATAAAGTTTAACTTAAATAAACATTTGAATGCTTTATAATACAATTTGTTTGAAGATAAGTAAAACTAAATTGTACAAACTGTTATAAACAAATTAAAATTATTACTCATAGGAATAGGTAAAATAAATTCAAGGCTTTAATTGTAGATTATATTTGTCTAAAAACACTTGTAATTTTCAAACTTTATTGTATAGAAATTTTTAAGACTTAACAAGTTTTTAAATATATAATTCATTTATTCACTATTTTATTTGATAAAAAGTTTTAATCAAAATTATGTTTGTATTTTTAAAGTATTCTGTTTATAATATAATAATAAGTTGTATGATAATGGTGCTTAAATTTTGTAATATGATTTTCAAGGTAATATTTTTTTCTGACAAAATCGGCCATATGTATCACCACATGAGTTTTTGAAAACAAAATGAGTACAAATGAAAGATGTCCAAACTTTGTTTACAAATATTGTATAAACAATCCACCTATATTTTTATAATTAGTATATGGCGTTTTTGTCTAGAATATTAGTGACATTTAAAAGAAGAAAAATACTTATTACGAATAGAATTATGTTGTTAGATAAGGCAATCTATAATACAAAATTATACTAGCAAAAACTTCTTTAAAAACTTTAAAAGTTTTAACGAGTATTTTAAATACATTTTGATATTTAAAGAGCTATTTAAAGGAAAAAGAATAATATTAATTATAAGAAGAATTGGATGTATTTTACCATTCAATATATTTTTTTTCAGGTCAAAAGCCGTTATCTATTCAATTTATAAATTTAAATCAAACAAAATTTTATGCAGAAAAACTCCTTTTTCAAATAAAATTTAGCAACAGTCGATAAGCAAATTATTTAAAAACCTAAACTCTATTTATAATTTAATATTTGTAAAGGTATTACTTAAGTTAATTTTATCGTATCCTTCCTAATACATAGTGCAAAAAGCTAAGAAAAAATGTGAGTATGTATTACTTTTATTACATGATACTTCAGTTACACCTAGAGGTTAACAATAAATAGCTAAAATATACTTGAATTTTTATTGGTTATGTTACAATTTTTAAGTTACGGAGCTGTAAACGAAAATTCTTTAATTGCATACAAACTAAGAAAGAATTTAAAAACAACGAAAAACATTAATCTATTGAGACCAGCCTTGAAACTTAAGTTATAATTATCAAAAAAGTACTTTAAATTCAAATGTACTTTTAAATTATTGGGACCTTAATGCAGCTAATTTTATCAAAATTTTCTAGTTCTATCGAGGTTTTGTAGCTGAAATTATTGTTTTTAAATCATAACTGAGTGAATTGATTTTCTTGTTTTGTTTTCGGAAGAAATAAATCTTATAACCAATGTTGACTATTTGGCAATCTGGACTCCATGCAAATTTTGGAATATTTTCAATATACGTAAACTTTCTTGTGACGCTATCTAATACTTCAAAGTAGTCACTACAACCTCCAATCATAAACAGTTTATTGCCAATACTAATAGCAGCATGATTGCTTCTCGGTGATAGCATGTTAGGAAAACGGGACCATTTATTTTCATGAAAGTCATAAGCTTCGATTGATTTGAAATATTTAAAGCGAACACGTGCTATACAAACTGACCTACCGTCTGGAACTACTGTTCTTAAACCTCCTGAAACAACTATTTTGCCTTCAAAAACTGTACAAGCTGCCTCTTCCCTACTTTCTATCATAAAATCGGCAGAAGTCCATTGATCACGTTGATTATCATAAAACATACAATAGCTGTTGTAACTAGTTCCACAGATAACAAACACCTTTTGCATAAAGGCACAAACGTAGTAAGGTGGACATAATTCTTTAATAAAGGTAATTTTTCCAAGGTTCTTGTAAAAGAAGAATACTTTATAAAGGTTGACGAACTGCGATATTCAAGCCGACCTAACACAAAAATATCAGAACCAGTAGTAGTAGCTTTAAGACAGTATTCAGGTATAGGCAGACTAGGAATGTACGTTTTAGTGTTAAAGTCGTTCAACAGAAAAGGTCTGTTGTTTGATTTACTTTCGCAACACATTTTACTATTTAACACAGCAATATTAAAGTCTTCCTGATCACAATATCTGTTTTGATACAAAACTGAAAACTGATCACTTTAACTTCTTCTAAGTTTTTTAAAACTAGATAGCATATTTTTATTTATTACTGACAATAAATATAGTATTAATCAAAACTGTACAAGTAAACTTTTACGTATGTTTCTAATTTATACTCTTTTTCAGTTACAAAACTACTCAAATTTTTTATTCAACTAAGTTTATTTGAAAAAGTTTTTTTTGTCCTAACATGTTATTTTAAAATCAATTAAGTTATTAAATTTAGTAAAGGATTTAAAAAATAATATAACTAAACTGTTTTGTTTTATTAAACTAAAATTATATTCAGGATATATTTAATTTTAATAATATACTAGTTGATTATCAAAAGATCTGTCACCAAATTTATTGGTGTTATTTTAATAAAAATGTTTATAAAAACCTTTTAATCATAGAATAAAATATTTATGTATTTGTAGAAAACGTTATATATCAACTTAATACTTACATATTTAAAACAGCCTACTACTTATAAAATTTTCAAACTATCTAAACTGAGTGCAGTACAAATCGAATATTTTATAAGTTAAACAAAATTTTTTTTGTTCATTAGTTGTAAATACTAGTATCCTAAACTATTTTCATGAGCTGAAAAATCAAAAAAATGTTTCAACAACAATTACTAGATTAAGTTATCATTATAGTTTAAGGTAATTTAAACCTTTATAAAAATTAATAACGTATTTTAAATATAGCTACTCTTTCCTAACTTATTAAACTTACTCAAATAACTTAAAATAATTATATGCCTTTTACTTTTTTAAGGTTTTGATAGTTTAACATACATAAACAAAAGAAGTTTACTTACTCCAAAAAAAAAGTAATAATACTTTTTTTTTTGATACAGACAAAAACTTTATACTACTTAACTTAATTAAGATTATTTTAATATAATGTATGCATTTTAAATAATTTCTTAAAGTATAAAATAAAAGCACATAAAAGTTGCTTTACTTTACAATTTGAATTAAAATTGCGACCTTTTACAGATTTTAATTTTAAGTTTAGTACGAAAAGAAGCTTTCTAATAAACTACAACAAGAAAATACTTGTTTATTTCATAAATTTCTTTTGCTTTTGTCATACACCAATATATGATATACTAATTTTCAACATTTTTTTACAGAGATTAATAAAATATAAAAATTGAACTTGAATTACAAATTACAAATGAACGTAAAACAAAATGGTTGAGTAAAAAGTAAAGCTAATTTGTTTTAGCTGTAAATAACATAAATCAGAGCTTTTGAGTAAGACTTTTGTGTACTTAAGCCTTTTTTATCTCTAAAATGTAACTATGCTATCTACTTTAGCGCGTGTTCATTTAACGATAACTTTATTCGTACTCTACTAGCAACCCGACTTTTTTAAAACAATTTTAATTACTAATAACTTCTAACTATTGTTACACTTTTTTTAAGTAAAGCTTTGTGCTTATTTTGATTCATATACTGAACTATTATACTATGATAAAATAACAAAGTTTAAGTATGTTTTAATAACTTATATTACATTAACTAGAAAAGTTTTTATTTTGATATCTTAGTTTTTAGATTGTTAATTTGATCGATAAACTTTTTAAATTTTCAAACGAAAAATTAGCTGGTTTGTTTTGTAGAAATAAAGTAGTTTAAAACATTTAAACTATAAAAAACTAAAAGCTCAAAGTTTTCCTATAAACTTCGAAAAACGTTTTCATGAAAAAAAAAAATGATTGATGCTTAGTTTATCGCAAACCCTAAAACAATCTTATGCTCTAATGACAAAAAAATCCTTTAGAATTTTGAATTCAATATAAATTTAATAATATAAGCGCAAGAGATGACCAGTAATTTAGCTATGAATAAAGAAACAATAGAAACAAGCGATCTAAATTATTTAAAGAATAAAAAAGAAGACTAATATTATCCATTTTTTTTACTATCCCCATTGATTATGTCTGCGCTTAGTTTTTTTATCTTTAAAATTGGTACTATCAGCTGCCTAAAGTCTAAGTTTCAAACACTTTATAAGGTGTTAACACTTGTTTATAAATGCCTTACATGTATCTTCAATTAAAAAACTAAAGCTCGATTACAATATTAAAACAACTTCACTTTAAACATTTTAAAGTCAATATAATATGTTTATGTACTATTAATCATTATACTATAAGTATAAATTAGAAAGTCATTATATATTTCAAAACTTTAAGTACAAGCTCTATTACGATTTACTATTTTTTTTTTGAAATACCAATTTGTGTAATTTAAGCAAATGAAAGTTTCTGTGGATATATAGTAACTTGATAATAGTTTTGCTGTATTTAAAAAACTTCTAATTACAATTTATTTTTATGTTGTTTTCTCATTGAAATTTTATTTAAAAACATTTCAGGTATAAATTTTTTACACTTTGTTAATCTTAACTCAAACGACTTTTCAATTGATCCTTAACTAAAAAAGCCAGCTGCAGAATCGAAACTGAGCGATTTAGTCGTTTATATCACATTCAAAATTTAATGTAAAATTATAAATTATTATTCGCTCCAGAGATCACATGTTATCATTATTCGGATGTCATTAGTTATGTTGCCTAACAATGCACCTGTGTGCTAGATGAGAGTCTTTGTAATGGTTTATCGTTTAATTAATTCTCAACAAAAATAATCATAACAATATTTAAAATCGGCACCCTTTGAAAGTTTAGTTTTGAAGCTATATTTCTGGATTTCCGAGTATATAACAAACTTATGTAAACTTATGATGGCATTGTAATATTGTACAAAAGTTTTAATTTTGTCTAAGGATACTTTAAATGTTATAAAAATAAAATATAGTTTTTTTTTTATTTTGAGTATTTTAATCCCAATCATGATTAAAAGTTTATAATTAAAATAAATCTGAGTAAAATTTTGTAATTTTGTTCAAAATCTACTAGTAATTAAACAACAGTCTCCTAAAGTGAGCGATTTTAACGAGTAAAGTGAACAAAAACTAACTGAGTAGTTACCTAGTAAAGTGGCGATATCCAATTAAGGGCGCGATTATTTTTAAACTTTTGATAAATTGGCGATAGTGTAAAATAGTTTTGGAAACCTTTATCTAGATACAAAAAAATGTGTTATAGTTATTTTTTTAAGTAGTTAGTCTTATTGCATAGTAGAGTAAAATTAAAAACTACAAACAAACAACATAGTTATACTTAATTGAAAAAACTGCTTCGATTTTGATGCTTCTACAAATTCAGTTAATTTGCAACAACACGTTTCTAATTAAAATGATTTAATATTTTTTACAACGTCTAAAAATCAATATGTATAATACTGAAACAGATGAGTTGTAATAAGATAACAAGGTTGGGTGTCACGTGAATAAAAAGTTTTTTTTTTTTGAAATCGTAAAGTATTTGTTCCTAAACGTGTTAGTTAAAAATTTAGCTAATTTTAAACTAAACCAGGTCTTAACAATTACTGAAAATTAAACGAAAATATCAAAAGTATTTTTTGTTTAATTTATTTAAAAGTTTATAACAAAAATGAATAAAAAACAGGATGAGTCATTTTACTGTAAGTTGTTTACTTTGTACTGCATTTTATAATTAATAATCAAAACACATATGAATTAGAATCTTTGTTAAAAACAAAACATATTAAGTTTAAATAATCAAACAAAAAATAACAAAAAATAAATTCTAGTTAAAGTTTAAATTTAATCTAAAAATACAACATTTTTTCTTTTTCACAACAATGTTTACGTCTTATGTTCAGTAGAGCTTTTAAAAACACTATCCAAAAAGTTTAGCATGAAAGATTATTTAAGCATATATATTTAGTCTTAAAATACTCGTTGAAACTAAAGTAAATAGTACTTAAAATAATTTTTCTTAAATATAAGCACAAATTAACATAAACAAGCTTAAGTTAAAATATATATTTAAACAATTTTGCTCAAAAGTAAAAAAGGTAGATGAACAACTAAAATTCAATTTATCTTCAAGCAGATTTGTGATATTTTGTTTATTTTCTTTATTCATTTAAGCTTTAGTTTCTAAGAAAGTTTAACAGTAAGCGAACAAAAAGATATGAGTTAAACTAGTAAGTATCTTTTTGTTATTTCGATAAAGGTCTACTTTTACTCGATTTAATCATAAAACAATATAAAACTATCATAAAAAGAGCGGTATACGATGTTTAATGAAAAGTAGAAACTAACAAAACAACAAAAAGAGCAAAAAAGATTCATGAAATTGTTCCAAAAAATGTTCAAATCAAATAATGCAGTGCCAGCACCGCTTATCTTTCATATTATGACGTCACAACTAGCTGCAAATGGTTTGTGAGGAATCGTTGTGAAGATAATTGGAGCAGGAGATTGTGGAGAGATCGTAGTTGTGGGAGGATACGGAGGGGATGCTGCAAACCTCCGAACAATCAGACATTGAAGAGGGAGTCTGATCAGAGAAGTTGTTGACCTTAAAAAATGATGGTATAATTATATTAAAATAACAAGTTAACAATAAGAAACAGTAATGTAATCACAAATTAAAATTAGATTTTGAAAAAAATTTGTTTCATTGAACACCATACATTTTGAAATAATAAGTAGCATTTGACAGAAATCAAATAAAAACAAGTAAAAAAACAGAATCTAAGACATTTTCAAGAAATAAATTCTTTTAATATGATAAGAATTAATTTAAACAGTAGTGCGACATTATTACAAAAAGTTCAATTACACTTATTAAAACAGCTAGATATAAACTTAAAAAAATAACAAAAATAGTTTTAGTTACTTAAAGTATTTTAACTACTTTTATGTTTGAAACAATTTCAAAACAAATACTTACCAGCTGCGGAAACGGGGGTTTTTCAATTTCGCTCTGCAATGCGAAATCACTCAGCGCTTTCCAAGCCGGTTGCTGTCGATGCTTACAATTTGATTGGTCTATGTAGATGTCCGTGGACTGCAAAGAAGTTTGTCCTGGACCATTGTCATTTTGGTTTGTCGCTTTAGGTCCGTCATTTGAGTTAGACAATTTTTTCTGGATATTTAAAGTATTGTTTTTAATCAAAGGTTATAAAACAGTTGACATACTTTATATGCATTGTTGAAAATATTTAAAATATTTAAGTATTAGAAAGTTTTAGAAAAAAAAGCAAAACATTCCGCCTTTTATAAGTAGTGGCACTACAACAATTAAGCTCATCAAAACTCTCGCAATTTTTAGATAGTTCGTTTTACTGTGCAATAAAATATCGATGGAATGCTTTTCAAATCGATAAAAATTATCTTCTTCACGTTTATCGATCTTTATTTGCTGATTTCCAGAGACACGCAACACTTTTGTTACGTAATAATCCACTTGTTAATATAACGTCATTTTTGGAAAACTAATCGGGTTTAGTATTTTGTTATTTTAGTTTAAATCTCATCACCTGATTTCGTACACAACTAGACTCTAAAATTTATAATGAAGTTTCCTATGCAGATTAACTTATTTTCAATATTTTTTTTCAGATACGACACCGGTAATAATTAACATTGACTTTTTATAAATTAACTGTTAAGAAATTATTTTTTTTTAATTTAGTAAGTTAAAACTTTATTTCTTATATCAGTTTGAATCAAAAAATGTAGTTTTAGCTCAAAGTATTATTAAAATGGTTATACATAAAAAAACCATAAAAGCTTATGTAAACAATGAAAGCAATGTTATCAAAACTATATATAAATTACCCATAAAAAAGTAGTTTCACTTACATTAATTAATAAACTGATTTGAAAAAAACGCTTTGTTACAAAGACAAATTAAAAAATGAGAAAAACGTTTGATTTATAAAATCATTTTAAAACTATTAATTGTTTAAATTATTAGTTAAAAGTGCAAACTTTTTTAAAAAAATTTTCAGCAAAATACGCCATCATCAACAACAGGTAGGTAACAAAACTAAACTTGATAATTGAAACATTTTAATATTTGTTTTATACCTTTTTATACTACTTTGTATACCTGAGAGCTTACTGAAGTAGTTTGCTGATGTGATAAGCTGAATTTTGTATGCCATTCTTAAGTTTAAATTAAAAAGATAAAATACAAGATGTCACTTGCAAATTTTTAAAAAGTATACAAATAGAAAAAATGGTACAAAAATGTTTAGTATAACAAACTACTTAAATAGTATTTTATCAAGTATTTAGTTCTATGCATATACTATTTAAAGAAAAATAAAAAACGTAGTTAATTTATGCATTTTCAATTAAAAAGCTTTATTTAAACATAATTAGATTCTACATCGTATAAAATAAAGTCGGAACCAAACTTGTTAAAGAAAATGATTTTTATCAAAAGTGAAGAGAAAATACTTTTTACTGAGAAGCTCCTTAAGTATGAGACGAATACCACGCTTTGTTTCGCTTTATACACTGTGTACTACTTATGGTTACGAGTACTTATGATGAATACTACTAAAGTTTTTAACGTTTTTAAATACCTTTTACAAATTTGCTGCATTCATTTCTGTTAGATAACAGTCATAAAACTTTTGCAAAAATTAATTGTGTGAGCAGATCGCGTGTGATGAAACCAAATTAATTATTAATCACTTGTTTTTGCTTGTGTTTGAAAAGTTAGATTTTGTTTGCTGTTTGTTGATTAAATTTAATGATAAAAACTTTCAGTTTAAACCAGTCAAAATCGTGCAAGAAAGGTGTATGAAGATGAAAGGTCAAGCGTGGCTTGTCATTTAAAAGAATAAAGTCAGCGTTTCAGATGTTACACACTGATTGATGCTTTCATCAAAACTTAAGCACGTTCAGTTGAAATGTTTGCTTAACCTGCAGTGTAAAAAAAAGAGAAAGTTTGTTTCTCTGACCTTTGTAATGTAACATATTTATTTTTAAGCCAGTTTTTCCATACTCGAAACGTTTGAAATAAATGAGCTACTTCCTTTGCTCTGTTTCCTTTTCAAGTAAGAACTTTTTTAAAGACAACTGTTAAGAACTTTTTATAGTTTAGAATTATATGTAAAAAGTAGAATGAAATGTCAGAGAAAATATAGGCTGATAGGCAGAAGGAAATTAAGTTGCAGCCTTATTTAATTGATTTTTATTTTTTAATCATTTATATCATCATGACTTTTTATACATTACAAACCTTCATAGTTTTGTACACTACAGTAACCTCTCGCATCTTTACGCATTCGTGACGTTACGCACTTTAGAATTCGAAAAGATTTAAAATTTTTTTAAATATTTCACAAATTACGTTTATTGTATACTTTATTAATTTAAAATATGTTTTTAAATGCTAATTCACCTCTTTATATCTTTAGACTTTGTAAACTTATGTTCCTAGACTTATTGATAAATATTTAGTTATACCTCAATATATCAGAACTTTTATTAACAATACGATATTAATTTAAAACTCTGAAAGATATATGTCTATTTTAAATAATGAAAGTATAATGAAATAATGAGAGTTTAAAACACAAACAAATAATACAGCACTCTTGCCCTATATATGAATAAACATCTAAAAAGTAATCTAATGAAACTTGCTAGCAAAAAAAATCATTTTTAACTTGTAAACAAATGCTTAATTATAAATTTATTTTGCTAAGTACATAGAATAGAATATAAATGTTAAGTATCAAATAAGTCACATACAAATAAGGATAAAGACTAAAGCTACTTATTATTAAAATTAGTAAATTTTTTCTACTAGTATTATAACTTTATATAAATATAAATTCTATTTTCTTAATCTATGTATAGTTTTATCTTTTCTTTTTATATTTGTAAATAAAGTAAATAAACTGATAAAAGTGGGAAAGTCTGCTTTTAACTAGAAGCAATATCAAAAAACAGCCATTATAGTATGTATATTTGGTACATCTCGTATCTTTACGATCTCCCATATATTTACGCACTTTTTCTGTGGACACAATGTGCGTAAATAAGCGAGAGGTTACTGTAATTGTATAAATCTTAAATACAATATATTTCATAGTTATGGAAAACTTTCCTTATTACCTGTCATCTTAATAACCATCAAACCAACCTGCTGCTTTTGTAGCCCGCAATTTTGCTGATCTCCTCCTTCGCCGTTTCTAACCTTCTGCTCCTGCTGCTGCTTCATAGCGATCTTCTTGTCCTTGCACCGCTTGTTCTGGAACCACACCCTGATGACTCTTTGAGGAAGTCCCGTCATCGTGGTCAGCTGCTCCTTCATGATGGCGTCGGGTCTGCAGTTGTTCTCGTAGAAGGTGTGCAGCACCGTCAGCTGCTTCTCGTTCAGCACCGTCCTCTGTCTCGTCGTCTTCCCCTTGTTCTTGTTCGATCTTGCTGAGTGTGCTGATTCCTTGCCGATGTCTTCTCCCCTGTTAGTGCAATCTGAGTGATCTGAGTTGATGTTCTGTCCTGACATTATTTGGCCCGGGAAGGCATCTGTAAATTTTCAGTTTATTAGAGTTTAGGTAACTATGAAACAGCCCAAAAGACTTTAACTTGAGGTAAGCTTTTATGATTTTATCTGTAGGTTAATTTATAAAACAAGTTGTTTTGTTAAAACAAGAAAGAACATGTTAAAACTATCTCTCTGCTGTAAAAGCACTATAAATCTGTTATTTTAAATATGGATGTCTAATAACTAAAAAAAAGTATACTTTAAAAAAACAAAAGAACCGGTGCATATTAGCTCAACTTTATTCACGTAGAAAATGGCGTCTGACGATTAAAGCATGTTATGGTCAAAATAAAACTTAAAATATATTTTTACATATGCTTGAACAAAACTAAAAACTTTTTTTTTGTATTCTTAAATACTCTGTAATGGTTAAAAAAGATATTTTTGTAAAAAAAACTATTAGAAACTAAGGATAGATATTTTTTCACTAGCACAAAGCAAAATATTCAACCGTCTGTATAAGTAAGTTTAAGTTGATCTTATGTTCCGATAATGCCCATTTTATTAATTGCAGCGGTTTACCAGGTTAAATAACTTTTCTGCAAACCTTCTGCCTTAGCAGGTGACTTTATCGTCGTTTTAATATTTTAATTACGGCTTCACTAGAAAGACTTACTAAGGAACTTAAGATGACTTTAAAGAATGACAGCTGAAGTCACTTCATTTAACACTCAGTTTTTGTAATGAACATTTAAAAATAAGCTGTCAGCTGAGAACAGCTTTTATTTGGTCACACTTATGTGAGTTGCATAATCATCAATCCTTAGATTCTAGGTATTAAAACAAATTAAAGTTTTAAACTTTATCTAAATAAAATAAAAAAAATTTTATTCGAAAATTATCAAAATAAAACAACCAATACAACTAAAAGAATAAAAAAAATTATAAATGCTTCAATTAATTTTAAACGTACCTAAATTATTGATTTAAGTTTCATCTTTACAAGTTCAAAATGAAATAACAACTTTGTAGCTTTGTTTACCAAACTTCGAGAATATTTTTTTTAAACTTTAAGCTATTTATATTAAATTTTTGCAAATATCATGATTAACAAAAATAATGCGAACCTTTAATAAGCAAAGCAACGGTATCAATACAGCCAAGACTTAATAATGAATAATCGCAAGTTAAAACGGATATTAAACAGCAAAAAGTAAAACATGATAAGCCAAAAATTCTTAATACTAATGTGTTTCAACTATCAAATGGATATTAAAAGCGTAATTCTTTCAACATTTTACGGAAAAATTGATGAGATTATAAAGTGTAAAGGTTGTTTGTGCGAGGTTAAGTAACACGGATTATCCAATTATCGCACAGTAGCTGGTAGTTGTGGGGATTTTATACGCATGAATGATTTATGTTTCAGTTTCTAATATCTCATGCATTAGAGGTAAACGAGAGGTTAAAACGGTAAATTTGATGTTAAAGTTGCATAAACCCTTACTTTATGGCTTAAAGTATTTTCGTAGCATGTTCCTAAAATCAATAAATATTTAAACTTAGATTGATTGTTGAAAATATATAAAAACTCTTAAAATTTCTTTAAGTAATTCTAAGTTATTCAACTGTGTTCTTTGCAGAGGATAAATTCTTAAAAATGTAATAATAGCTACTTATATTAACTTTAATTCACAAAACATTAAAAACGTTAATAACTATGTTTATATACATAAAACATATTACAAATCTCACGCAGAGTTTAAATATTTATTCAAATAAACAGTATAACTTATGTATATAAATTAAAGATTGCTTACCAATAATACTGTTGTCATCTATTATTTTGTTGAAAATTCTTTCACAATCTTTTATGCAGTAGATGCTTCCATCTTCGTTACACACGAATGAATCTCCTGGTATCAGTTGATTGTGACAGGCGTAACATCTGTTTGATAGTAAAAAACTTTTATTAATTACTGTCAATGAAGTTTCATAAATGCTAAACTCCAAGAATAGTAATTATATATACTAGGTTTAACATAAAACAAGAATCAGTTTCAAAAAACTTTGTTTTGAAATCATTTTGATTTTGGTCAATTTTTTTATAATAATGTACACATTACGGAAGTTTTGACTGTTTTGTGGGTTACAAACAATATATTAAGATAATTTTTAATTGTTAGTACTAGCCTAAAACACCGAACGTGGTACTTTTTATTTCTGACTGACATCATCAGGTCTCCCTTGACCAGTCCAAGTTTGCACTTTGCACATTTTGGCGCAAACAAGCTGAAAAGTAAAAATAAATGATTAATTTTAAATTTAGTTGTAAATATTGATCATGCAGCTAGTAACTCTTGAAAAATATATTTTGGAATTTTTCAATAAAAACACAAATAAAAATAGCTATAAAATTGCTTTTAAAAAGCTCTAATTGCAAGTATAAAAGCTAAAGCGTTTCGTAAACTGATATTAAAATTGCTGTTTTATAGACACAATATAAAAATATACAATTTTTTGTACATAAAATAAATAAATATTGGAAGGTCCATAAAATTTATGTTTTTCTTTTATAAATAAACGACGTTCTACAGTTCAGTTAATACAGTAATAAGCGTTATTTGATAGACATGATTGGTGTCATATTAACTTGAGAATCTATCAAAAAGTTTAGGTCTTAATGCTGTTAGTAACAAGTAATTTAAAAACAAACCTACAAATTTTCAGCAAGTTGATAACTTTTATATTAAATTTTTTTTTTAAGTAATTTTAATTTTGAAGTGTAAATTTAGGTTAATTGTGTTTTTCCAAATTTTTGCTGTTAAATGTTTTTACAATTGGGCGCTAAATGTTCCATATTTTTTTGTTATTAAAACTTCATTATTAACACTCTCAGAAAAACTAATGTTAACCAGTCAAGTGAAATAAATACAAGGCTTTAATATTCTATTATGACGTAACAATACGCTATTATGCGCTGCTCAAAGCTTCCTGACAATGAGCTCCCGTAGGATTTCCTTGCTGCATCAAATGGCGACATTTTTACTACACCCGTGAAGTTTTGTCACTTTGTATAGTTCGTTGTGTCGTTATGCTTGTATTTGAAGGCACAAGTGTCGCAGTCCGCATGTGAAAGAAATCAATCTTACTGATGTGACGTTATCCGCATTACAACGTGGAAGCTGACCTCCACACTATTATGACGTAATAACAAGATTTATCTTCAAGCTTTTTATAAGGAAGTTATTTAATAATTAATCAAATCTCCATTAATCTTACATATGAAAACGAACCCTTTATAATCAAAGCTATTTTTTTGGGCCATGGTTTGATTCTTTAAATAAGTAAGTTCATGAGTAATTAGAGATCAGATAAAAAAAACCTTTTGTTTTGCAACATGCGCATTTTTCTACCTGATTTTTCGAAGCTTTGTAAAAGTTGTAGTGTGAAAAAATTGATATTCCGTTAACTGCGAATAAAAAAAAAGAGATGTAAAATCAGTGATAAGTAAGCAGAGTTATTTGCAGTCGATAACATATGTCGACTGTCTCGGTTCAAGCGGACAAAAACCACAATTTCTTGTATTTTATGTTATTACAATCCTGTTACTTCGCGGCTTCTACCTATTTATTTTCGAATTTTTAGAGGTATAACTGAATATAAAAATTTTGAGCAAATCCTTAAAAAGTTTTTCAAATTTTTAATGTAGTTCGAGCTTGTTGTGTTAGTGTAATAGTTCTGGT
Organism: Thalia democratica; assembly: GCF_965202585.1. NCBI lineage: Eukaryota > Metazoa > Chordata > Thaliacea > Salpida > Salpidae > Thalia > Thalia democratica. Next base: position 70,004,018 of record NC_139169.1, on the reverse strand, counting down.
TTGTTTTTTGATGTATTAAAAAGCATGAAAACTAATAAAAAACTTCTTATCAGTTAACTTCCAAAAATCACTACTCTACTATTTTTAACTTATAAAAAGTATCGAGTTTTTCTCGCTTGTAGATATTTATGTATTGATTACGCCATCACAAAGCTAGCATATAGGAAATCTTCGTAAACTTGAACTTACGACCTTTAGCAGACATGACGTCATTTTGGAGTGACGTCATTTGAATTTCCGACGGGAGTCAGCTGAGTTGCAAATAAAAAACCGTTTATTGATTGTTTTAGAGGCTTTAATTAGTTATGAAACATTACTAAACGTATTTTATAAGTATTTTTGATGTCCTAAAAAATCAAAACTAAAAGTTTTATGCTTTTTAACTTTTTTTTTTAATTAGCTTGAATACGGTTTTTGGTTTAAAGTTTCCCTTTAATTAAATTATACCTAAATTATCACAGAAATACTATCACAAAACTTAAGTAACGTAATTTTGTAAAATGGTGTTTATGGTTGTTTGACTAATAATAAAAATATTTTTCCATATTTTCACAGTTTTGAACTATGTTTTTATAAGTTTCCATTTGACTGCTACACTTTTTTATAATTAATTAAAGGTGTGTTTAACGATATTTTGGCTTTATATTAAGAGCGATAACTGCAAACGACAAACTAGCAACAGCTTATAAGCAATCACCATCGATTGTCACATAACTATCTTCACACATACTAATTGGCAATATGGCAGGATCTCAAGCAGCATAAATCAAACTGTTTCTAAAAGAAAATGAATTTGTCAAATATTAGTTAAGTGAGCACTTTTCTCTGCTAAGTAGCCTTCGGTGTTGGTTATGACGTCATAAACTTTACAGTGAAATAGTTAAGCTTGCAGCTTTACAATATGCAAAGGAAACTTTTAATTTGTATCAGTTCAAATGACAACTTACTTTCAAGTATTATAAATATCTTTTTATCTAAGTGATGATACGATATGTTAGTAATCAAAAACAAAATTGATTATTTTCCATAACTGAATAAATAAAACATTAGTAAGTCCTTCAATATGTTTTATAATGCGCTTTTGAGTTGCTTTATACCGAAAAAAAAATTATGAGCCCAATAATGATGCTACATAATCATTTTCCCTTAAAATATTTTTACTTGTTGATGATTATGTGCTATTAAATTCAAAGTACTCAAAACGTGTTTAATTAAAAAACCAACCATTTCTTTAATCTTTTTAGTGTTATATATATTGCAAAGTATAATAAATGAATAAAGATACACTGCTTATATTTAAAACTTTTTTTCTTAATATTTAACATGCAAAAATTATTTACAAAAGCTTGAAAAAATAAAAATTTCACAAAGTTTTAAAATACTTATGTATAAAAGTAATTCGATTAACATTTTTGAGATAACACAGTTAAAAATTATAATTCTTGCGTTCTATATTTAGTTAGTTATATATACTTGTGTTTAAGCATAAGAACGAAAGTTTAATTAGTGGCAAACTAAAATAAAATTATTGATTTTAACCGCCTGCTTTGCCTAATCACTTTGTCAACCTAATTTTTATGTTTAAGTTAAGAGTTTACGTTTAAAATAAAAATAATATCAGTGCTTATCAAAACAAAAGTCAAAAATTTATAATATTTAAAATATCAAAATTTTGTTACAGTTAACTTTTAGTAAATTTAAACACAGTTTTCTTTTTATTGTAATTTTTAATTTAGTTTAATTTACTTTAAGACACGTTTTAAAATTTTAAAATTTATTTTTTGACACTTGTTGTTTTAGAATTTTTTAAATTAATTTAAATTAATTTATTAGTAAAAAACAGTGTTTTTATTATTTTTGGTTTTAACGACCACTTTAACTGAGTCAAAAGATGTACAAAACAATGTGGTGTTATCCGATCGTTTAATTATTTATCTGACATGTGAGTTAATCGAACCGACAGTTTATTAGGTCAACAAGCGAAATCAACTTTACAAATGGAAAAATTTAAATATTTTTTTATTTTTTGCAAACAAAAAATTTACAAACTAAACTTAAAAGGTATTTTCTATCAACAGTGTCAGAATTAAAAGTTCATACTTGTATTTCTGCCGAATTTATTTCAACCGGTTATACGTAATTTTTAATCTTTTAAAATTGCGTTTTTTATCAAATTTATCACTATCATTAAATTAAGTTTATTAGACATGATCTTATATATTATTTTTTAAATGTAACTTTATATTTTATTTTAAATGCATAAATGTTGAATTAAGAAAAATGTTTTCGATTAAGTTTATAAATTCTATTACAACAGACTTAACTACAAATTTTATTTACGAATTAATTTCTTAGAAAATTTTAATTACTTTTATTGTAATACTATTACTATATACGTTATATTTTTATATATAAGACTGTTTAAAACAAACAAACTGTAAATAGTCGTTTTTGCAGTAAGGTTTGTTGTCCCTGATGAAGCAGGTTCTCATATCAGCCAGGTTGCGACCACATGCGGCGCACTTGAGACATTTTGAATGCCACTCGACCCCCTGTAAGGTGCTGATGTAGGAACCATGGATCAGGTGACCACAACCCATACAAGTTCTGGTAACAAGACCTAAAGATTTTAGATTGTTTAATTTTAAATAAACTAAAAACTATAAAAATATAAATATGAGCACCAACCTTGGTAATTTATTGTAAATTTTTACTTATTAGATGTGTCTTACTCGTAATGAAATGACAAAACTAACAGTTTAGTTTCTTTGTATTCTTATATTTAATTTTCTAAATTTTATAATATAAGTAATTATACATTTTAATATATTAAACCAAATTAAAAATAATTAATTAGCCAAGTTACTAGCAAAAACTATTAATATCATTTTATTAAATGATTGTTAATCTCTCAGATTCATATCTAGACAGCTTCTGCATTCAACTGAAGTATTAAAAATTAATCAACCTTAGAAAAATAATGTTCATACCTAAACACATCAAAGTAACGCATTAACTAACATGTAAACAATAGTTATGTCCAACTGAGTTATTTTAAAATTTGTTTAATATTAAAAATTAAAAAAAAAGACTTTATAGAGAAAATATCTTATTTCTATTACTTTTTTGCTTGTCGGTATTTTGAAGATCTCCATTCATCACAATCTGACTTGACCGGCTCGACATTGGGGTCATCCCCTGGCTTGAAACTAGTTCCCAGTTCGAGTGAAAGCTCAGCTCGCTTCTGGTACTTCCCCTTTCTTGGTACTCATTTGAAAAGTAGCCCAGGGAGCTGCTGCCCACCGAGTAGTCGTCAAAATTATTCCAATCAAAAGTGTCCTGACTTTCTGGTGGTCTCTGACATGGTGGAAGAATTCCTGTACATTGGACGTCCTGCTGAGACGTTTTCATCTCATGTCCCGATTTTATGTTGCACAACTTTAAACTTTGTCAATTTTCAACGAATTTTAAGATAAGTTTACTATAAGCTAAAAAAAACGTAGTTAAGTTTACAGACTACTTTGCCATTCACAAGTAAATTAACTAGTTTTTCATTTTGAAACTTTTTACTCTTTATCTTCAAAACGAGACAAGTACGAGAAAAAAAAGTTGTTGTCTTATAATGATTTACAAGTTTTGTTTATTTAACAGTACATAACTTAAGCAGTTTATTCTTAGAACTAAAAAAAATGTTAAACTTTCAGCTATCTTGATAAAATTTCTATAACAAAAAACATTTATAACAAATTTCAATAACTTTTACACACCTTAGTTCAGCTACTTAATCGCTTTTCATTAAATATACTACTTTTAAGCAAACTAAATTTATAAAAGAAAACAAAGGATTAATTTTAATTTACAGAAGATACTTTAATTGTATTAATAAAATGATATACAGTTAATGTTTTGAGTTTTGTTATCGTTTAAACAAATATACTAGTAAAAAACTTTATACTAGTAAAACTTTATTGAAAGTTTCACTAGTTTTTCTATGATTAGTCTGAATATTATTAATCTTCTAGTAAGTAAAAAATAAACTAGTAGTCACAAGTTTAGTAAACTAAACACGTTTTTTTCTTCTTTGTCTAACCGTTTTACTACATAAGTCTTTACTGAAACATTATTCATAACTTAACTAGTAAAATACTATAAAACGCAACACTGTAGCGTAACATAAACGATGAAATAATAAAATACGCATTTTTTTATGTTTCTATTCTATTACTAAAACTGACAATTGAACCCATGTCTTTTAAAACAAATTCGGTAAATATCTGCTAAAAACGATAATGATACGTTGCTTCTGCTGCAACTATTTATTTGCACATCTGCCACCGGAGAAATTTCTTTAAGAAATTTTTAAAATTTCGACGGTTTCCTGCCAACATAAGCTCGTTATTAGTTGTTGCTACTGGCAACCAATCGGTACCGTTTATAAAGAAAAACTTAGCATTGTTGTAAAAACTTTAAAGATTAATAACAAAACAAGTACAAAGTAGTAAACAAAATTATGACACAACACAAACACATACATTTCTAAGCAAACAATTTTGTTTGAAGTTATCATCGCTTTTATCACTTTAAACTTTAAAATCCTGAAAAGAACCCTTAAAATGTAAAACATCTTACTCCTTTTTTCTTGTGCTTGTAAGGGGCATCCGTTTTGTAGAAAACTTGTGACCGGCGCCATGAAATAAAGAGGACATAAAAATTGAAATTTTTCAATCAAAATAAGCGATAAGAAACTTTACAACTTTATTTATACAACTATTGGATTAGTACATTGCATTTTAAACACTGCAAGTTAAATATTTTTAATACTTTCTTCTAAACAAGTATAACAAAAACTAATCGGTAAAAGTTCGTGATTATGACGACTTGGTCAATTAAAAGTTTAAAAAAAAAATAATAATACATAATTGAACATTAAAATATTTCAACTGAGTTGTACCGGAATCAGATACTTTTTATCTTTAAAGAACTAGAAAACTTTTAAAGTAAATTTTTGTTACGTAATATGTATAACAAATTTAGAAGGAAGCTTTCGAGGTTCGTAGCTTTCTCATGGAATAAAACAACGAGAAGCAAATACAAAAGAGATTAGATAAAACCTGCTGACAAATTAAAAATATGTTTGGTTTCCTTCCATTATCTTTATTGCGCATAAAAAATTACAATCTTATAGCTACATATGTTTCAATTAGTTCAAGACGTAAAAATCAGGAACTTAGAAAGCTTTTTTTCTGACTCTAATTAACTAGCTTACATGTTAATGCATATGTTTCTGTCATTCAACAGCTATGAAAGTGTCGTAAAGTAGCACTCGTTAGATTAATTTGAATTTTAGATAATTTAAAGACAACTTATCTTTGACGAGCATAAAGAGTTTTTTGTTTGATTTACAATTTGTTGCTGTAATAAAACATTAACGGCTTTTAAGTAAATAAAAATTAAGTTTATTGCTCCTAAAAGGATTAGTTAAATCTATTAATTTTAGCAACTATACTTTTAAAGCTAAATTTCAAGAGCTGTAAAAATAATTTATCATGTTTTTATGAGCCGTTGAAAAAAATCATGATTAAAACTCTAGTTGTCTCTGTTAAGAAGTATTTTGAATATCTTAACAGAAGGATTAAGTTTCAGAAACAAACGCATTTTAACAATTGACACAAAAAAAATGCTTCTAAAATTATTTGTCATTCTAAACATGTGGAGTTGTATATTAAATTTTTATTTTCGAAACTTATTAAAACATACTGCCAACAGAAATGCTTTTAATGTCTTTTCATTGTATTTTTAATATTTAATTTGAAACATATTTTTTTTCTTTATTTAAAATAAAGCATCAAACACTTCGTTTTTTGTACACTACCAAATAACACGAAGTACGCAGATATATTGACTACATTTTGCATGCCAAATATCTTGCAATCAATCTTTTATATCGTGTGGTTTCAAATGTGTTTCAAATAAAAACTTGATTTTTAGGTAGTTTGCTGTTAACACACAAGTATCGCTATTTTTTGTTTTGCTCTATTTTTTTATCATATTAAATTTATAATTGCTCTACCGTTTACACAAAATAGATAATTTCAAGAATTCTGTTATACCTAATTTTAGGTACTTTTATCATATTATTTATTCTAACATTAGTAAAATGCTTAACTAAATAGCGATATGTATTTAAAACAATATTTAAAATGAAAATATCTAAACTAATTTGAAAGTATTCATCTATAACCATTTCTAAGTTCCTCAAAAATTGTTCGTAAGCCAATATGACTCATAAGCAAGCGATCTAACACAGCATAATTATTTAAGCTTCAACACATGCAGATAGAACTCCGAATCTGTAAGTTTTAATTGGATTAATAACTTACAGCTAATTGTTCCTTCCTGTTTTAGATCAATGTGATTAGAAGCTATAAACAGAACTTCAGTTGAAGCTTTGAACACAACGCAATACAATGTTTGATTAGTAAATGACAACTTTAATTTATTCGATTGTTTTAACAAATACAATAAAAAAAATTTGATATATTACGGTTGCATTTACTTTGTGAAATTATCGAGGTTTACAAATTACTTTCATTTAAGGTTTTCAAAACAAGACAAAGGATTAATAGTAAACCCGCCTAGATGAAGCTAAAGTAGTAATTACTGTGTCAAGTCACACGCTTTGAAATATTTTCAAAATTTGATTGGTTCAAGCCTAACGGTAGCGCCACCGGTGTGCAATCATGCGTTAAATCTGCATTGAAACGCGTTGCTGTTGGCAACCATTAGCTCTATATTTGAATTATTGCTATGAAAGTAGAGTGAAAAAATGCGAGGTAATTAACAAAATAAGTGTTATATATTACGTGTTTTACGATGTAAAAGACAGCTTAGAGTTTTGTTAAAATGTGTTTATTGTCTACGTGTTAGATCATGGTATTTTTTATAGTTTTCTTAATAAATTCGAAATAAATGATTAAACACATAAAGTACAATTTATTTTCAGTTTCCAGTTTGTGTATTAAAAGTTTAACAGAAAGTTATTTTATAATGTATTGAAAAGCTAAAAACCATAACAATATTTGTTTAAAATCTTATTGAATAAATGATTTACAACATTGAAGAGTAATTTAATATCAAAAATTAAAAAAAAAATAAATATGCCTGTTTTTTATAATAGAGGTTTTTGTAGTTTTTTTTTTGATACAGATAAAACTGAGTGTAAAGTACCTACAAAATTATTAAGTTTAATAGTTAATGGAAAGTTCGCACGTTGAACATCAAAATTAGAATTTATTAAGTTTCAAGATTTAAAAGTAAGTTTTAAAGTTTAATATAACATTTTTCATTGATATTATTTGATCGATAGTAACTCTCAGCAGTAATAATATACTAATATGGAACTTTCTCAATTATCCGGCTATGTTAGGCAAGCTTAAAAATAACAGCCCGATTAGCCTTTGGCCGGATATAAGCAAATATTTTTTTTTCATGTATTATCTACCCTTTTACATTATGAAGTGCGTACAATAAGACGCACACTAAATTTTCTGTTTATTTATTTTAATTATTTTTTTAAAGAAAAAAGCAATTAACTCGACATAAATAAATGGAACAAATTTTTTTTAAATACACTATAGTTATGACGTAAGTATAAACTGCTTGCTAATAATAAGTTTGCTATAGAAATAATATAAGAAACATAACTTTAATTAAACATGACTTTAGCTGAATTAAATAATTCTACTTCTTTAAAAAATCTACTTCTTAGTTAAAGCCTGCCGGATTAGCAAGGAGCTGAAAAAGCGAAGACCGGATAAGCGAGGAAGCACTGTACTATGAAAAACTTGTTCTATTTTTTTATTTGTATAATAGATAATTCAGTCATTACCTTTTATTAAAAATAAAGTATAGATTATTGACTAAATATTATTTTATCTGATATGTAATTTGTAATCTAATTTGTTTTCTAGCGCACTATACACTAGTTTTAAACAAAAAAAAATCAAAATATTATAAGTAGCCTTCTATCTGTTTATAAGCAACACTTAACTTTATTATTAAATGTTTATAGATAAGTAGTTCATGTTTGCAAAAATAAGAAAAACAACAAGCTTTTTATCGTATTTTAAACTCTTAAACAATAATTTACATTACAATTTTATCTTATTAGATTGTGTAATTTGAAGAGAGTATAATGTTTTTATTTTGTGTAAATATCCGCTACAAGTTTTTCTTTAAGCGATATCACTTATGTTTTTATTATCTCAAATATGATATAATTTGCTTCCGTCTCTACTAGGGTAATAAAACAATTAAAACCATTAGTTTTACAAGTCGTTTATATTTAAAAAGATATTATACCGTCACTTTTAAGCCTTAATAAAACGAATGTAGATAATAAATTTAAACTTAAATACAGTAAACCTGCCAACTAGGTACGCATTTCCTAAGTACGAACTACCGGTATATAAGCTGTTTATATTTGAAAAGGCCATGTTAAAGCTTTAATAAAATAAATGTAACATATAAATATTTACTTAAAAAGTTAAAACGATGTTATCGCTGATTTCTCATAGTACTTATAATAACTCCTAAAAAATAAAATACGGGTTTAGATCACAAAATAGAATACTAACCGCCTAAAAAGAGTAACTCAAATATTTATAAATTAACCCAAATAGTTTTAAATAAAAGTAACAATCTTAACTTTAGTCAGCATAAAAATGATACGATTTAAATCAAAACAGCTTAATCTTTCTAGATATGAATGGCGACTAGCAAAGCTTGAAGAATTTCTATAAAAGTTTTAAGCGTCATCGGCAAAGTAACTATATGCTAAGAATGCTTTAGAACAAAGCGGAAGTAAACAAAACAGCCACAAGCTTATTATGCTATAGATCGAAAACTCTACACTCTATGACGTAATAACATCACTTTCTATTTTCGTTTCCGATTCTGACGTAAAATTGATTGATGTTTGATGGTCAGGACGTTTGAATGAAAACACGTGTAAAATGTAACTAAAATGTATGTTTTGCATTTTAACTTGCCAACTTGTCATCAATGTTAATATGCAAACTTGTTTTGATCTGTTTTGTATTATTTGCATTGCTTTAAATCCTATAACGAAAATTTAAAGATACTGTTTTTAATATCAGCTTTTTAAGTTGTTTAATTTAAACTATACAGTGCTGTCTATACGCTTACTTCTAAATCTGTTTTTCTATTAAACTAAAAAAGAATAAATTGATATAGCAAACATACTTAGGTTTATGTTTTTTGTGATACAATTTTTGAAAGAAAATGATTTTTTAAACAATAACAGAAATATTCAAACAATACTTAGCAAATGTTTTGTGTCATTTTTTACTTAAATTTAAATTAATGTAATACATGTAAATTACAAAATAAACTGTGAGTTTTAACACCAGAGTGTAAAGGTTTTTTTAAATGCATTTATAATTGTATATAAAATTCTTTTATATACACCTATTCAATTGTAATTTAAGATAAGGTATTTTTTTTAATATTTATGTATTAAAATGTGACTACGTTTATCTTACAGTAAAAGTAAAACTAATTATTTAAGTAACTTAATTAAACTAATTTTGCTGAAGTATTTATAACTTCCTATAACCTTCAATACGGGTCAGTTACTTACTGAAAAGCTAATAAATCATTTTTATAACAACTTATTTTTTTCTAAGAAAAGAAGGTTTGATTATTTTAAGCTGAATACAGTTGCCACAAAAGCATAGATTAATCTTAAGAGCTTATTTTTACTTTTGTTGCAAAACTGAACTGTCATAGTGGTACATACAGAAAAAACCCATCACATTACAAACTGCATTGTTAATAATAGTTTAACTAGTTTTACAGTTAAACACTTTCTGTAATCAAAGCTTTGGTTGGAATCCGTTTTTTTGTCTTTTTCATTTTATCATCACACAAACGCGCTCACAGTATTCATTGGATCAGCAGGCAGTTTTCTGTTTAAACATGATAAAATGTACTGACAAATCAAAGCAGAGTGTTTAATCGATTTTATGCGCGCTTTTTATATTAGCGCAAGAAATCATAAGATTCAGAAACGTTTAAAAAAAAAACACTTTTAGAAAGTGTTAAACTGTCGCTACCGTGTTGTATTAATAAAAACAATAAGTTTGTGTCACCTTCAAAATCAACGTTAGTTTTTTTTCGTAAAAAGTATACGGAATACTTTTGACCAGTGAGCGTTTATAAAAAACACAAAAAACTTTAACAAATTGCGAATTAAATAAAACCAAATAATCATTCATTCCTCGCCTAATTACAAATAAGGACCGTATCTAGTAAATTTCATTGTATTCTTGTCAAAATTTTATCAACTAAGAAGCACTTTACAATAGAGAGTAATAAACCAGTAGAAACTCAAGCAAACATTTTGTGATTTAAATGGACAGCTTTATTATTAAAACACCAAAAGAATTTTATTATTCGCTTCAACATTTTTGTAACAAACCATTTTTTGTTTATATTTTAGTCTATCGTTCAAGTTAAAAAAATGCTGCATAGATTGTTCATCAGACTATATATATAGTAAATTACATACTAGTTTCGCGAGCTATTTTGTAAATGATTGCGTAGTTACTGTTTTATTTAAACAGTATATAAGTGTAAGAGTTTAAATACTTTTAAACGTTAGCTATTTGTTTAGCATAGTAGTTTGAGCTGAAATTAACTGATAATTCTATACAATTTACTTTTAAAAACAACTATTTCAAATCTGCATTTTAGTTTAGTGTATAAATATTTACGTGTTCAGTTTCTGGATTAAATAGAAACTACAGTGAACAGTACAACTTTGCCATTCCTGTACAAATCAATAAAGTCAATAATTAACTATTCAAGTCAGGTGTCTCATTGATACTTCAAATACTTCATTCAAACGTGAGAGCTTATAAACTTATTCCATAGAAATAAACTTAAATGCCTCTTTTCAGATGTTCAGGGTTTTATTTTAATTCAAAATTTCATCACCTAACCTCTTTTTCGGTTGTTACGTCACCACATATTTCAACGCTTGATTAAGTTGAAGCCGCCATTTTAACCCGTATTAACACAACAAATTCTGTGAGGTATAATATTTCGCGTGTATTATATTTATGTACGAAATTTTTACACACACAGCTGTTATAGCGCTGTAAAGTCGAGTTTGAAAAGGCTATTGTGAGATTTAAACTTATGAATAATAAATAAATTTCCCACGAACCACAAAAAAAAAATAAAAACGAGCTTTTTAGTTTTAAACATTTATTTAAGTCAAAGTATGACCATTAATCCTCAAATGTAAAAAAAATTAAAAATAAATAAAAAAAATGGTTCAAGTTTTTTTTTTTGTGTGCAGCTTTAAATAAAAAAAATTAACAAAACTCCTGCTTAAAACAAAACGTCTAACATCTAAAAAAGACTTACAGTAATTTAACTCCTTCAGTCAATAAATCAAACACTTACTAGCTTTTACTCTATTTTTTGTCTGTTGCGCTTCTAACAAAAACTCTAAACGCAGAGGTAACAATAAAAAATTTGCTGAAATTCTTCATCTCCTTATCATTTTTTCTTTTTCGGTTCGCTCAATTACAGCTCCTTGTCGCCTCACTAGCGGCTGTTTTGAGTATTACAAGAAAAATTGCATTAAACACTATTTGTCATAAATATTTGTTTAACATTATTTAAGAAACACTATTACAACAATTCAACTATAACAAAAGTATGTTAAAAAATAAAACCATGAATCATGAAAAAAAAACACGAAGATCTTGATTTCACTGCTAGTCTTCAGTACACTTACGATGATTAAAGTAATTAACGTAAAAGATGTCCGTTAGTTTCTGAAGATATGCTCTTACGGGTTAAAATTGAGGTAATATTTAAAAATACCATTTAAGATGTCATTCTTAAAGAATTTAAATGGTTTGTTTTAAACAAATTAAACAAAATTAATGATGAAAGAATTTATGCGTTTTGTTCATCTTATTTTGAACCCAGCACATACTTCTATTTTCAAATGCACAGCAAATAAATCACAATTGCAACTATAATGACAAATATAAAAGTGTTAACGAAGTTTTCTACGATCGAAACTGCATGAGTTTCTTATCAGTTGTCGTCTTAGACATTTCTATTGTGTTCTTTAAAGATTGATGCCTCAACAAAAGGACAGACTATCTTCATTAAAAATTAATTGGCGCCACGTTTTTTTTTGCTTCCTCAATGTAAAGTTTGAATGTCTAAAAAGGCGACTGATAACCGCAAGATAAATATTTTGACGTAGTGGTAAGCAATTTTTTTAGTTTAGAAGATTTGTTGAATGCTTGTACAGATCTTAAGATGACAAATAATTTAAGTCACTGTTTTTGGGTCAGTATTTTGTATTTATTTATAATTTATTCCTCACTAAAACAAAGAAAGTTCATTCTGAGTCTGGTAAATTACTAGATGCTAGAAACTACAGTAAACTTGAAAAATATACGTTTAAATACGGCTTTCTTTGTTTGAAGTTTGTTTATGAGTTATAGAAAATATACATTGAACATTTTTCTGATGAACAACATAAAAGTTACATTTAAACTTACAGAAACTTTAGACAGAAAAAAGAGTTTGTAAACAACTTTAAAAAAAACTTTTACAACTAGTTATTCTAGATTAAAAACATTGAGCAATATAATCTTTAATTTCAATGATTTTTCGTGAGAAAAAAAGGTTTTCAAAAAATTTATACTTCAATTTTTGTTATTATGCTTAACTTAGTCGATTACGTAGGCATTAAAATTTATATTTAAACATATTAGTAACAAACTTTACTAGTAACTGGTTACCTTTTTGACGATTTAAGTCTAAACTAAACCATTTGAAAATTTAAACAACTGTAAGGTTTTAACTTGTATAAGTTAGGATTTTTATAATATTAATTTTGATTATAATTTGCTGTAAAATAAATCTTTTGCTCATCAAAGTTAGCAAAAGTATACAAAATATTCTAAAACAAGAACTTTTATACAAATTGTTTAAATAAAACATAGTCGAAAGAAACATTTTCAATAAAAAAGGCTTAAGATTTACGTACATGTTTCAACACCAAACTAAAAAAACAAGTAAGTTGTATGACAAGATTAATGCAGACATCATATTTTTCGACATAAAGTTTATAATCGTATTGCTACATATAACAGAATAAAAACAAAATGATACCGAGTTTATATTAAAAGCAAACTGATTGATATATTAAAAATAAAAAAATATATATAGTTAACTAAAGCTTAATCAGGCAAACTCAATTTCATGCTGACAGCCGCAAGTGTAATTTTGCATGGCAACGAGCATCGCGGTTACTAGCAACATGTCACCAAGCAACGTATCGACTCGAAATTAATTAAGTGCGTTTATGTATTCTGTTTATTTTTTTCAGATTCAAAACTACTAAGTCTAATGCAAAATGTGGTAAATATGGCTTCGTTCACTCTCTTAAGAAGTCTAGTTTACTACAAAAATAAAGCAATTCTTAGTGCTGAAAAATTGAAAACATTGCAATTTTGATTAAAATAAATACTTACATAAACTAGATTTGTTTTTATAAAACATTTTGATAATTATTAAAACTTAACAGTTTAATCTATTGAAAAAATGGTGAAATAGTCAGAAATCACTTTTAATAATAATAACTCATTTTGATAAGTGATGCTAACTGAAAGCTATTTTTGAAATTTGTCAGTCGCCAAAGGTAAATATTTTATGTAATCTTATTGTTTGTTTGTGATCGGTTGCTCTTTGATATAATGTTGATGCAAATATACTATTAGAGTACTTATGTGGCCGGTAAGTAGGCAATAAAAATAAACGGGTCAAAATGAAACACACGGTAAAATTTATATTTTTATAAAAGTTGTCTATCAAATCAAAATAAAAAAATATTAAATTTAACTTATAAATTACTCTGATATAACTGATATCTAATATTAAATTGACCTTCCGCATATGAATTAACCACAGTTAGCCGATGTTGGATGTGTCAATACATAATTCAAAATTTTGCACGGAAAAAATTATCGCATTTTCGGTGAGCAAATGTTATATAATTATTTTTATACTTTTTTTTTAATTACTTCCTTTTTTTCAAATATTTTTAAAGTATAGCTATAACTGCTTGTATATGTTTTTTTTCACAGAATAAAAACAAGTTGAACTTATGTCTAATGTGTAGCAGTTAAACCTCTTCATTTAAATTTATTCAAAATAACTGTGAAACTGGCCTGCCCGCTAATTTTCAAAAAATCAAACAGAATCAGGCCCGAGAGTTTTTAATTTTGCGCCAAAAGCTTATAATATCTTATATAAATATTTAGATATCCACTGCTTGATTGTGATTTTATTTTTAATTTTATTATGTAATTCAGAAACTTCCTTAAAAATCGTTACTGATAAGTTTTTTGGAAAATAGTTTAAAACTATAGACAAGTATTTTAAAAACAACGTTTTATCTGTATAATTGTGTTTTCACGGAAAGTGTCTGCATAATAAAAGCGTATAAAAGAAAAAGATTAT